>NC_030416.2:33911567-34211567 GCF_001660625.3 Ictalurus punctatus
TTATTATTATTATTATCATTATCCTACTAACAAGAGACAAACGAGAGGCTGGTGAGGGAGCTGCTGTAAAGTAAATGAAAGTGTTCCACAATATTAAATGTAAAGTGTGAAAAGTATGGCATGGCACTCTTTAATTAATACAAATTGGACTCATTGGCAATTTGCTGTGTTGTAAGAGGAATAAAACACGTCTGTGCTGTAATTGGAAAATAATCAACTTTAGGCTGGTAACAGGAACTCCGCTTGAGACTGACAAATATTTACGTATGTACACTTTTTTCACTATTAATTTTATTATTGTTGTTGTTGTTGTTGTTTGTTGTTATTATTATTTTAAATATATTAATACTTTGGATAACTATACATAACTGGAAAGCCATTTATCCACCCAGGATATACAAAAAGGATGTATTTTAAATCTGCTACTGTATTGATGTTTAGTTTCTTTATCTTGTGTTAGTGTGGGTTAGTATTTGACCATATTTGTTTGAACATTTAACATCAAGCTCTTTTTCCAAAATATAATATGATCATTTTTTATAGTAGTACCAAACATTTGCAGTAGAGGGCAACAGCAGCCTGTTTAAACTCTGCACCTACTACCTTTACACTTTATCCTTTTTCTTTATGCAGATGTACTCCAGTACTTGTTGTTGTTTCCCTTCTTTTTTTTTAACCTCAGGTACACATGCATGTAACTGATGCTTGCACTTTAAAAAACCTCCCTGTTTGTCTGTGAAGCTGTAGTTCAATTGATGCCTAATGTGCTTGTTGATACAGTATGTAGTCCATGCACTGCCTTGTTCTGCAGGTTTTTATTAAAAAAAAAAAAAAAATTCACTTATTTTCAACTTTCAGAGCTCTGCGTGACTTTTGTCCAGTGATGTTGTGGGCAAATAGTGCTACACTGGTTGTCAGACCAGTTATTAAAGCATGAGTAACGGTTTTATTTGAATGCTAGGGACAAACTGCTAGGAAGGAAGGAAGGAATAAAACATTTTGTTTTGTTTACATAGTTTAATTAAAGCACCACAAAACAACTAGTTTATCCAGGCAAATCCAAGAAGATTTCCATACTTGTAAAGGTAAAAATATCATTAGTGATTGCAGTTTTGGAGTTACAGGTAGTGTTTATACACTGTTATGTTTTAACACTCCTGATATGATGGTAGCTTATTTAGCTAGCAATCTGTAGAGAACACTGAGCTAGATAAATATGGCTGTAATTATTCCAGTGACTGAAAATTCATGCAGCTTCATATTTAAATAAATAAATAAATAAATAATAATAATAATAATAATAATAATAATTAATTTCCTTGTTTACCATTCTCAAATGTATGTGTGAATTTTTCATTTATGTTTTGGTAAAGGTTTGAAATTAGTTTTTGTAATCTTGTATAGGTGGTGAGGAGGTACCTAAATATATCCTCTTAATCCTTCATCTGTCTTTCCATCTATACAGAAGATGGGGCTTGGAGACTGAACCATAAAAAAAAATAACCTCCTCGATTATACGCCTACATGGTAGTAGGGATAGCTTTTCTGAAACTTGGTCTGAAAATGTTTAATTCAGACCAGCTCGACTGAAACCCAGATATAGATGCTTAATGAACAAGCTGGAGGCACTGAGATAACGCAAGGAAGAAAGCTTGAGATTCAAAATGGAACCCGTCCTCTTCTGGGTGACTGTGGATAATGGGATTATATATCATGTGTAGAGGAGTAAATACAAGCAGTAGTAAGCGTGTTGAAATGCTGGTCAGTATGAGCAGATTGCGAATAACTATCCAGATGAGGTTATCTACTAAAGAACGAGTGAGACTTGGGAAGTGCAAATCTGTAGGGTATGTGTGTAGAATCATTTACAACAGCAAAGAAGCAAGTCACAAGTGCAGAAAGTTTCAAGTAGAATATCACAACATGCCTGTGTAAAAAGTACTAAACTGTAGCTTTCTTTGTCAGTAGGCTGGTAGCCACAAGAGTACCTTTTTAGTGTTTACCTTTCACATGATAATGGGAATTTAGCATACCTTTTATGGCACATATCTGGCGTGTAACTTCTGAATTGTTGTCTTTATCCTTTCTAGATAAGATGTACTGAATATTACAAAAGTGTACCCTTGATATGTACCACGCCAGTATTGAGAAACTATAGTTTTGTACTATTCCCCCCACCTGAACTGAACACCCCCCCCCCGCTCAAAATATTTATCTAATATCACTTGGACTGATCAGTTACCAATTGGAACAGAGCCGATTATAGACGAAGAAAGTCATTGAAGAATGGAGGGTAGGATAATAACAGCTATGTTTAATTGATGATTGATTTCCTAAAGACTGGCCTGTGAATGATGTTCCAACTTCAAAATGCTGGGCTAAGACATTCCACAGAGGATGGAAAAAATAGAAATAAGCAGAAGCTTGCTGGTGTAATATAGTCTGATCCGATTAAAGCTTCCAGAGAATTTGATTTGAACAGAAGATTTGATTCGATTTACTAGAAAAATCTATCGTTTGAAACGAACCATGCATCGTAAATGAGCATGCTGTCACTTTCCCAGAAATGCAGCGTCAAGTTTAGTGTTTAAACATACGCTTACAAATAAGTATTGGTTTTGTTATTTAATATACTTCCAGTGCATATATGCACTTCAGATTTACACACATAATGTGTTTTGACTTTATACCTATAGGAAATATCAGTAGTTCTAACAATTCCCCAAAGGTCCCAATGTTAGACTTGAAAGTCAGGAGATTCATCATCATCTCCTCAGATTCAATTTCTTGTCTGATGAGATTAAATTCTCCTCTAAAATGTCGAAGATGGGTTTGGTGTTCTTGGGAGCATATATGCAACCATTATTTCTCCATACCCAGGGTATGTATGTATGTATGTATGTATGTATGTATGTATGTATGTATAACACACACAGTAGGGGAAATAAGTATTGAACATGAATGCATTGAACGCTTGATTTTTCTCTGAAACCAATTTAGAGTTTCCTTAGATCGTTGTTCTGCTGGAAGCTCCAGCCACGTCTCATCTTCATCATCCTGGTTCATGAAGTCTGCCAGTACCATGTGATGACTACATTCTCCCAGTATTTCATAGGCTTGTCCAAATGAGTTGTAGTAAACTTTCATCGAGCTTCAGCATGCCTTTTCTTTAGTAATAGAGTCTTGCGGGTGAGCGTGAGCAGTAGAGTGCATTGTCTATTGTTTTCTCTGTGACGATGGCACCTGCTGCCTCCAAGTGTTTCTGGAGCGCTTTCCGAGTGGTCCTTGGCTCTTGAGCTACTCTTCTGACTTTTCTTCTGACTCCCTGGTCAGAAATCTTGCGAGGAGCTCCTCTGCGTGGCCGGTTGATGACGGAGTGATGTTGCTTCCACTTGCGGATAATGACATCAACGGTGCTTACTGGAGGATTTAGAAGTTTTGAAATACCTCTGTATCAGATTCCATCAGTATGTTTTGCAACAATAATGTTGTGAAGGTCTTGGGAGAGCTCTTTGCTTTTACCCATCATGAGATGTTTCTTGTGTGACACCTTGGTAACGAAAAGCCTTCTTATAGACCATCAATTTTCTAACCCAGCTGATATTAATTTGCACAGATAGGGCGTGTAATTACTTATGGATTTCAGCTGGTTCCTTTACCTTGCTTTGGAGAACTGCTTTTTGTTAGTGTTCAATACTTTTTTTTCCCCGTGTCATTCCACATTATTATAACTTTATCAATGGACTTTAATGTTGTGAATTTTTTATATTTATAAAGAATATATTTATATTCTTGAGTTAATATGATGTCTAGTGAAAATTTCGTGTGAGTAACCTCATTGGAAATACGTTTACTGAAAAAATGTTGGTGTCCAATACTTATTTCCCCCACTGTATGTATGTGTCCATCCATCCATCTTCTACCACTTACTCCTCCTTCATGGTCACGGGGGTGTATATGTGTACATTATATATGTATACATATACAATATATGTATATTTATATATATATATATATATATATATATATATATATATATATATATATATATATATATATATATATATATATATATATATATATATATGAGTCTGATTACTTTTTCTCTATCAGTTTTTTTTTTTTTTTTTTTTTTTACATAATTCTGTTTGTGAATACATAATTTTTTGTTCATAATTATAAGTAAAAAAATAAATAAAACATTGTCAGTTTGAAGTGTATATGCACTGGAAGTATATTAAATAACAAAAAAAGTGTCTGAATACATATGTCCCCTCACACTATACTATATATAATGCAGCACATGTGAATCTTCTCTCCTGAGAAGATGATATTCTGTAATTTAATGAATGGTTGCTTTATGATGCCTGGGTTCCTTGTGATTATACATTCCCTTGGTGTGTGCTTATTAAGCCAATTAAGATTTTAAGATGTCAGACAGTATAATTAAAACCAATGTCACTTGAAACAGAAATTGTCTTTTGGTCTGTTTCAGGACTCTTTTAGACATGGGGGAATCTTAGCACTATTTCTACAGGCAAAGCTTCTAATAAAGGCTGGATGCCGAATTCATGAACAGAGTTGTGGTTCTTGGGTAATGATGGGGAGCGAGTTTGTGGCCACAAGGGACAGGAGCCGGAGGAATTCATTTAACACATTCCAGGCTTCATGTGTCCACACTGCAAAAAGAGGGAGGCAGAGTGACGCAGTAAATTATAGAGAGCGACAGATTTGCAGTCATGCATTCTGAGAACAGTAGAAGTGGTGCAGTAATGTTTGTTTAGGAAAGAATTCAAATGTACGCATCCGGTGAAGCTTGATGATCCTGGTACTGAGAAATAAAACAAATCGGTTATAATGCTTCCTTAATAGGTGAAGAATAAATCCAAACTAATCACAAGTTTGCCGGATTTGCTTTTAAACTCTTGGCTCCATCAGATAAAGCAAACTGCTACCATCAGTCTATTTCGTTTAAGTAAGGAATAGAACACAACATGGTGTGATGTTAGCACCTTGAAGTAGTTTGCCATTGATTAACATTTTTATCCATTTATAATTACACTTCTGTTGTAGAATGTTTACAAAATTAGTTGCTATTGTACAATATGTGGGATATATAAACAGTTCTACTCTCACTTTCTCTTCATGTTAATACAACACAAACGGAAAAAAATATAGCTTGTTAGAGATACCGCAAAGTCATGTGTCCTTAAGATTTTTCCAGTGGTGGAAAAAAATTAATAACTTTTTTTTTATACTTATTTTACTTTCAACTGCTAAAACGTACTGACACTGGAGACTCCTTCCAGTTCAGTGGAATGTCCAACAAGTCCATACACTCTCTATGTATGAACTGTTCATATAGAAATGATATCCTATTAGTATATGATGGTATCTATTGATGGAACCACTATACAAAAAAAAGTTTAATTTAATTCAATAGCTCTTGACTGACATTAAAGCTTCTTTAGCTCTTCTTTAGCTTCCACTCAGTCTTGTTCAATAATTCCAAGCCTGTTTCTTTCTACACTCTACAAAAAGTTAAAGTAAAGTTTTGGCTCATTTCTATTTTGAACACGGCTTCAGTTTTTGAACAGCGGTTTCTAAGTACATCCAAGAACATCCATTAGCCGTGAAATGGACGATTCCAACATGTAGCCTTTGTACTGGTCTTTGTAGGACACCCACTCTTAGGGTGATGCATTTCTTCCATTTGCAAACCATCTTCCTGAGTGTGAAGCGATGAAGGCCAGAGTCATTTGAAAACCTGTGGTAATAGTTTCCAGTCTTCTGGGCTTTAACAAGTTTTCTTCCGAGTTGTAGTGTAAGCTCTTTTGAATGGGCCATATTGTAATTAAATGTAATTCAGTAGGGAGGAACATTTAACCAAATGCTGTTTATATGGTGGTTCAGGTCAAACACACCTGAATTAACTGCTACACCAGGTTCCAGTTACTGTTGTTTCTGTGAAAATGCGACCTTGATATTATATAGTGTTATTGAAATTGAATACTTTTACTCCTTATATTTGTATATTGACTTTTTAAAGTACTCATTACAAACCACAAAGGTCTCTTTTCTCATCCAGCCGATCAATTAAATGGGCTCAGTGTAGAATACAATTTCTTTTTAGCATTCAGTTATTTCAGTTTAAACCATCCAGATGTGTTCCTAGATGATCAAGAATGATACCAATTTGATATCTACTTTGACCTTATCATGCTACACAATGTAGTTAGCACTAATAGTTATCCACGTGTCTGCAGTCCAATGGCTTATCTGTGTTCAATGTTGAACTTGAGGATGAGCACCCCTGGCCCTACCTCAGTAAAATGTTTCAGTATGCTTGAGTAAACAAAGACTTGTATAAAATATGCCTCACATTTGCTTTCCTAGAAGGCTGAAATCCATTGTGTGTGTGTGTATATATATATATATATAATTTAAATATATATATTTAATATAATATTAGCAAAGGGAAAATTAGCTGTTTAGATTGAGCTGTTGCTCAATTTGGAGAGACTAGCAGATCAGCTTGTAAGGGGGAAATGTTGCTAATGTAATATTTCTGATCATCTATTCATCCAGCGATAAGTTGAAATTAGTGTAGTTATAAATTATGCATTAGATATCACCTCTGTTACCTAAATGCAACTTTGTGGTTACAAGCAGGACAATTTAGGACAATACAGAATAACACATGGAAGAAAATAGGCAATTTCAGTTATTATTATATTATTCTTGCAGTCCTTGGTCCTTTAGGGTACGTTTACATGACAACGATGTACTAAAAATGAAAAAGTCTTTCCTTTGCGTTTTTTTTAAAGGTTTTGCATACGGACAACAACGTTGTCAAAACAATCCCCGTTCACACGGATCCGTGAAAACGACTAAAAGCGCTGTATTATGCATGCCAGGCCAGTAGTTGGCGATGTCACTTTGTAAAGAAACACTACACGCCTGCACACACAAGCGTTCATGTCAACGTTCCTGCCATATTGATCTGGGCAAGACTGCCGATAAACAAATGCAAGTAAACAGGGGGAGCTGTGGTTTTTCTGGATAAAAAGCACAATAACATTAAATTTCTCAAATAATTCCAGTGGTTTATGATCTACAGTACGTGGAGTACAGTTAGTTAGAATCTCGATAGTTCGACTTGGAAAATTATTCACTGTCATAAGGAATTGCGAAAACTCACGCTCGTCAAGCATAGATTTGGCTTATGTAACGTAATTTAACGTACATGAAATGTACATAATTTTTTTTATCATTGTGGAAATAGATTTATCTGTCTTCAACCCCATCTTTTAGCTTTTCTTGTGCTCCAGGTCAGAATTCTGTTAACAAACTCGTTCATTTTTAAATACTGAAAAAATTCAAAATAGTACAAATAGTGAGTACTGGCAGTCAGTCTGCTTTCTATATTTTGTTAGCAATAAAAGCATACAGATATACTCCAAAACAGACAATTACAAAGATAATTATAAGACTTTGAATACCCTTCGTCGAAATAAACGTGGGTTAATAATTTGGTGTATGTAAGAAATGCGTCTCCATTGGTCATAATAGTGATGCAGTAAATCCTCACTTTGCTGATGATGCGTCAATAAACTCAAAATCCTGAGCAGCACAAACGGACCTATACTCCGCCGTTGTAGTTTTGAATGTCTCGTGCGTTATTTTGAAGTACTCTGACGCATGCCTATAGACTGAACACGTAATACTCGTGCGCATGGCGTCATCGTTCTCACAGATTCTCATTTTTGTATGTTTACATGGAGACGATAACAGCATTGTTTTCGAAAACTTGCCCCAAAACGCCGTTGTATAAACTAACAGCCAGACCGCATAAAAGGTTTTTCATTTTTAGTTGAAAACGTTGTCATTTAAATGGCCCTTAGAATATATGAGGTGTCCTCATGCAGTCGGTGTGACCAGTGTGATAAACACACTGTGAACTGGGTCAGAGAACAAAGGGCTTCGCCTGTGTTGATTGTGCTTGGGGCCTGTCTGGGTGAGTCACCCCCCATTTCCCAAAGATATCAGCTGAGGGTCAGGGCTTTCATCCTTTAGTCCAGCCACCACATCTTGGCCAGTGGCCTAGAACAATGAGATTCCAGAGAGGTGGATCAAACATGGATCAAGACTCGTCTGGCACCCAAGTGCTGAAATGAATGTCCCCTGGCTGTCTGAACAGCTCAGTCAATAGTTGAAGTCCTAGCTCTTCACCAAGCATTTAAATAAGCCTTAAATAATTCCCACTTGCCGTGTGTTGTTGTTGTTGTTGTTGCTATTCTAGCTCATTGTACTAACTGCTTGAAGGGAATTATCTCATATCATGTACGCTCTTATATTATGAACTGCTATTAAGACACCTTAGATATGGGGAATACTGGGTTATAGTTTCTGTTTGTGTGTCTCTGTGCTATCAAATACCTATGATGAATGTATTCATTTAATTACCTCTATGAATAAGCTGATCAACTGCCATCCTTTATTATAGCTGACACATGTATTTAATTTTCTATATCTTGAAAGGACTTGTTTTCGTAGTGTGCTGTGTGTTTTGTCTAAATCTGTCTAGCACCTGCACAAGTAGAAACCCGCCCACGCAATGCTGTTATCTATGTGTATAAATACTCCTGTTCTAGACTAAATAAACTGGAAGTCTCTGTGAACAGCATGTGTCAGTGTGTGTGTTCATTTAGACTCTCCAGGCACCTGAACACTCTGCGTTCAATCACACTTTCTAGCTCATAGCAGCACAGAACTAAGAGTTAAGAGAAATAAAAGGCTGTAAGGCTGACGGAGGACTGAAAGACATAATCAGAGATTTCTTGTCTCTAACACTCCTCCTTAACAGGGTATAAGCTTTATAGACACCAAAACCCCTTTTTAAGTCACTCTCGATAATGGCCACTATCAAACACTGTATAGCTCATCTACCGTTGTTGTACTAGCTCACTCTTTCTGTTACAGCAGGGAAAGAAATTAGTCCAAACTATGCCATTCCCGCCTTGTCTCAGCTAGAATGAACTAATTCATCAAGACTAATTAGTTTAAAATTCGCTAGAAAACCCATCAAAATATGATTAACAATGATATTGTTGATATTTTAGCAACACTCTAAGACCTGTGATCTGTGGAAGCATGAAGTTAACTTATTTTTTTTAGGATTGGGTGAATGGAATTGTGAGGTCTGAGGTATTTTTACTTGCTTTTCCAAAAAGTCTAATAATAGACATAGAGTAGCTGAATCACCCTGAACATTTCCTGTTTGAATAAGCCTTTTTTTGTTGTTGTTAAAAGGGCATTAACTTTAATCATATAATATGATTATAACTTTGCAATACTGTTCAGGAGTAAAACGTAATGCTTCAGATTTAATTCATAATAATAATGATCAGTGCCTCACTGTTCACAAGACCAAGATGTTGCCTTCTTTAAAAAAGCAGCCACTAGCCTGTTTAGACAATTTAACCACTGTGTCTGAATCCGAATCCAATACATGACCCATTCAGTAGTCTAATGTTGAAGTTAATCAAACAGGATGGCACAGAAAAGCAAGCAGACTCTCCATAGCTGTGGTTTCTCCATTACATTATTACATCATTATCCATAATTTGAATGTGGGTTTTGGTTATACGTTGTAGCTCAAGTGTGAAAAGAAGGTTGAAGACTGACACGATATTGCAAAACCTTTTCAGGCTGAACAGGACGGAGCTTAAGGTATGAAGACAGATTGAATTTCAGACATGTTTCTTTAAGCTGTGATCTCAGTGATCTGGAAACCTGTGCTATCTGTCAGCCAGAACTTTTGTGCAAATGCAAACCTTATGGTTCTGCCTTGTTACTAATTTGTATGCCTCAAATACCCTTAAAGTGTACCAGACCATGTTGAGATCAATAACAAACTATAATCAGGGTCAAATACACACCCTATATTTAACCACTTATTCACACTAACAAGAACTTCCTACTGACAGATTGACAGACAGACTGAGTGAAAAAAAAAAACCTTATAGCCAAAAGATATACCTTTAGTTCATATGAAATGTGCAAAATACCATCTGTATGACAATCAGGAAGGAGGTTATTGAAGAAAAACTATTTCTGACCTTTGACCTTGCTGTGACCTTGACCCTGTTTGGATCCATTCCAAAATCTAATCAATTAATTTGCTGGTTACAATGATCTTTCTATATAAATCCTACAAACATTCAACCACTCGTTCTAGAGATATTGCACTTACAGGAATGGTTAACACGTTTGCCTTGCACCTGCAATGAGTTGGCACCCCATTCAGGGTGTCCCTTGCCATGTGCCCCGAGTTCCCTGGGATAAACCGAGTTCCAGGCTCACCCATGACCCTTTGTAGTATAAGTGGTATGGAAAATGGATGGATGCCCATCTGAATGTTATCGTAGCAGTAATTAATCATTATTTTATCAATATTTGATCTACTTCATTGTCTTTCTACAACATGAAACAGTTTCTACACCTTTTCAAAGCATGACATATATTCCCCACTCAAACTCAGTTCTAGACATATCTTATATTTCCAAAAACAATGTCTTTGAAAAAAGGGAAAGTTAAGCATTACATCTGAAGGAACTGTTGATAACCTGAAACTCCCTTTGCTTGCACAGCTGAGGTTTCCTCTTACACATACTCTCTATCTGTTTAACCAAGCAAGACGGAATGTGTTAATCACCGTAAGTCCCCCCAAATACCAGAACCGTTAAGAAGAAATCTGGTAGAGTAGTGTTTTCCTGGACTTGAGTAAATGGTGCTTGGCGAACATGTGGGCTGCAGGCAGTTAGTGTACACATACACACTACACGTGATAGGTTCACACCTTAAATGTCCTGTAAGTGTAGCTACAAGGTAAGTGTACCTATAAACTGGTCACTGAACTTTAGTCTATGTAGACTCCTACAACAGATTATTTTATTTACAGAGCAGTTCTGTTTTGTGTATCTCATACAAGAGAGGCCTGTAAGATCTTTGTTATCCTTGGCTCTTTTGTACCTTTCTGGGTAAGTAATTGCTTTGCTCTGGGAGGAATTTTGGAAGGTCGGCTACTTCTGGGAAGGTTCACTACTGTGCAGAGTTTTTTCCATTTGGAGATAACGGCTCTCAATGTGGTCCTTTGGAGTCCCGGAGCCTTTGAAATAGCTTTGTAACCCTTCCCAGACTGATGAATTTCAGTCACCTTCTTCCTTTTCTGACCTTCTTTCATTTCTGGAATTTCTTTAAATTTTATTTTAAGTGTATTACTGGGTAATACCGAGAAGAGTTAACTTTACCACCCTGAAGTTACTAATTTTCCAAAAAAATGGCATATCCGGATATTCATCTTCCACCACTGCAATTTGCAAACAATTATCCTTATTATTTATTTAATAAATATGTCAAACATTTTATCCATTTGTAGTTAGATTTAAAATTGTGCATCATCTGTGAAACAAGTTATTTCTTATCCCGTATAACTGCTATAAAGAGAGAAAACTTCATTACAGCTTTACTTCAGACTGTTACAAAGCAATGACAGTAGAGACTCCTTCCATGTATGCTAAATAATTTTTTCATCTGTTTATGTGAAATTGTTACTATAGAAATGATAACATAATAGAAGAAGCACATTAAAGTCCCCCAGAAGTGCCTTGAAAACCAGCTTTATTCAATGTGTTGACACAATTTCCACTGAAACAGGAGGTCAGGATGGGACGTATGGAGTGGCGTCTCACACTTTTTAAATAGCCAATAGCGTTTAGCTTACCTCACAGCCCGGGCTAAGCCATACGTGACAGTTAGTACCATGGATGCAAGCCCGAGCAATAATGATGCAACGGATTAACTTGTGGAGGATTTCTTTTCCACCTCCTTCGCCTGTTCCAGCTGTTACCAAACCAACTTAGATTTGAAAAACTTAATAAAACACAGGCATTCAATCAATCAAAGACACATTTAGGACCCATGATTGCTGATATGTTTTCTCAACAAAGGCAACTTCTGCAAGGCGATTTTTTTTTTTTTTAATATAATGTTGAGGGCGGGGAACTTCAGATTCTAGAGAGCATTTGATTGGACAGAAAATCTGATGAGAAGCTGAAGTGCAGAATGATGTCATCAAAATTGCTGATCCATATTGGAGGAAATGGGAGAGACATATCTTCTAAATGCGAATTTTGTCATTGTTTTGGAGCACTCTAGCTTGATGATAACCTTAAGGAGAACATATTACAAGCCACAGAACTACAATTTTGATTTCATGGGGACTTTAATGTAAACATGTGATTTGCAGAGAAAATAATCACCATCTGAACAATCTGTATCAATAATTCAACAGCGCTATGGTTTAAATCTGTGCCATTATTAAATGCTGTTGTTGAACATCTCTTAAATCTCCACCATTCTTCTCTCTGGCTAAAAAAAGCATGACGCCACAGGTCTGTCGCCATGTGATGAATGTTTGTTATTCCGGCTTACCAAAATTGGAGGATCCCTGGTGTGTATACTTTCCCCTGACTTATGGACTTTACCTAAATTACACAGTCTGACTCGGTCACAGAGGGCAACAGTGTGAGACGTGTAAGATGTGTAGTCTACAGAAAAGACCTGCTCTATGCCGTCCTTCTTTTTAGAGAACTCCTTCAAGACTCCTTAAATGATAATGACTAAGTTTATTCCAGTAAATCTGCAAGGTCAAACGAGTCAAAGGTATGCCTTTGGTCAAGATTGCTGATTACACAGCATCTGGATCCAGCATGTGAACTTTTCTGCAAAAGGCATGCAATGCTACAGAAAAGGTTTGGCAAACACCTGTGCAAACACACCACAGGAGGCTGGGTGGTGAAGACTATTGACATACAGCATATGGTCAATTTACAGCACTCTGGGTATGGCACTTTTCCTGTATCTAGCAGGTAGGTGTGTAATGCTGCAGAAGCTGTAAGACATGCTCATGTCAGAAACTTAAATGCTGCACTGATGTACTGTAACTAAGGAGTGTCTTCATGACTAAATATCAGATACATTTTTAGAGCAGGTTTTATGTCTGTTGCATCAAGGAAAGTTACGGCTAGTAGCAAGTAAACCAACAAAACTGACACACTCATACTGCAACAAGACAGTATAATCAGTAAGAAAGAAGGAAAGAAAGAACCTCACATAAATAATAACAGATGCAGCTAAAACATAATGTAAAATACGGTATAATTACCTTTTGAGGTAATTTTAAAAACAGGATTATGAACTCAAGCACACTTAACTGATGGGAGTCCCATCCTCACTGAAGAGTTTAAGAGAATCATTCAGTTGCTAATGACTCTCTCCTTTCTGAATCCGTTCTGATCCAGGATTTGATGATCCAGCATTCCTGCGCTCAGTTAAGTGCAAGTTTTATGCTCGCTGTTAGAGAAAATTCAGTTTACAACCTGTTGGTACAAGACTGATAAAGTTAACAGAAGATGTACAGCTGGTGTAAGAACCCAAGGCATTTGAGACAATGTTCATGGTTTAGTCTGTTCAGGTTTAGCAGCTGAAACCTGTCTGCAGGTTCGGTCATAAACTGAAGTTATCCTCATCAGGGGTCATCAATTTTTTTACCATGACTATATTCTCCTGTGTAGGTCTGACCTCCCTGACCCCATCCCACCCCCTATGCTACCAAACTAAACACCAACACCTCCCAGACTTTCATACCCCTGACACTTCGACACTCTTATCCAATCACCCACTGATTCACAGCACACATGCTAACAATGCTAATTACCATGAAAAGAAGAAGCCTTTATTTGTCAAATTTACATTACAGCACAGTGAAATATATATTTTTTTTCGATGTCCCAGCTTGTTTGGAAGTAGGGGTCAGAGCGCAGGGTCAGCAATGTTATTGTGCCATATATGGTTAAGGGTCTTGCTCAAGGGCCCAACAGTGGCAGTTTGGCAGTCAGGGGGCTTGAATCCCCAACCTTCTGGTCAGTAACCCAGAGCCTTAACCGTTGATCACCACTACCACTGCCACAGTGAGTCACAACTGCAGAAGCATCTATATGTTCTTGCATTAAATCCAAACTTCCAAGCTAAAATTTCCCTACTCACTTTATTAATTTTAATAAAATCACCAATTAAGAGTGTGAAATGTGCAAAATCGGATTTAACAATCCACAATGAATTGCATCATGCCCACCATAACATTCTGTCTGGTTCCTCTCCTGCTTTGAATTCACAAGAGCATTAAAACACATGAATATTGTCCGTCAGTCCTGGACTGTGATCTCATGCTCCTGGCCTCTCTAATTCTCTTTTCTCATAACTGGCCAACTGCAGAGGTTCCAGCTGTGGTCATGGGTGGGTGAGGTTCAGCCCAGGCAATGGGACAGAAAGAAAGCGACAGGAGAGTCCTCGATCGATCCCAGCTTGTAATTAAAGCGGCACAATCAAGACGAAAGACTGAAAATTGAAAGGGATAAACCTATTTCTGGGCAGCAATAATGACAAAGGCTCCATCGGGGTTGTGGTACCTTGGCATGTTGAATGACTCACTATTGCAATTGGAAAACCATTCAGCTCTAAACCGCTGTGTATTTTGAATAGGAAATGCCAGATGGGCCATCTTGGATTGTCATCTGGGGCAAAATGTCAAACGACTTTCTAGTCCTAATTCATTTACTGGAATAAATGAATTACAGTCTGCTGACCAATGCTTGCTTTTATTTCCAAAGATTCAGTGTGTATTCTACATTTCAGATTATCTACATAAATGGTAGAGAGTAAAAGAGGAATATTTATAGCTCTGATGTTTGAGCTTGTGGAAATATGTCATCATATCTATAACAACTTACACATGGACTTGTATGGTGGATGCTTCATGTAAACTTTTTTTTTTTTTTTGATATGGTGAAGTTTCCTGTAAGGAGATATTTATGCGAATACACCGAGATGTGATGCCAGTCCATTGTATGGCACCATACACACATTCATACACTCATTCATATTTAGGGGTAAATTAGTATAGCCAGTCCACTTCCTGACATGTTTTGGGAGGTGGGAGGAAACCTGCACAGAAAATAACCAGAGTTTAGGATTGAATCAGACTCTGAAGTTGTGAGCCAGTAACGCTACACACTGCACCACCACGCCCTACTGTGATAACAGGAACTATCAACGTTTAATTGGAACTATAAATGATTAAAAATTACATCATGTCATTCTTTAATAAACAAAAAATTGTCATTGGCAAAATGCTGAGATAACACACTTCAGGACGTGCTGCCATTGCAAAATAATCTTAAGCTTGGTAATAATAAAGGGGCGGCTGTGGTTCAGGTGGTAGAGCGGGTTGTCCACTAATCGTAGGGTTGGTGGTTCGATTCCCGGCCCACGTGACTCCACATGCCGAAGTGTCTTTGGGCAAGACACTGAACCCCAAGTTGCTCCCGATGGCAAGTTAGCGCCTTGCATGGCAGCTCTGCTACCATTGGTGTGTGAGTTCCTGTGTGTGTGTGTGTGTGAATGGTTGAATGAGACACAGTGTAAAGCGCTTTGGATAAAATAATATATATTATATAAGTGCAGACCATTTACCATTTAATTCCATGCATACCAGGGCACGTCACACCATGTTGTTAGTTATTTTCCTATAACAGCATGTCATATTTTGGTTTATTCCTTACATACTGTAAAGAATACTTTAATTTACTCATATCTTGGGGAAAAAAAAAGTGATTTCTTTCTTTGCTAAATCATTTTCATTCTGTCTCTTTGACAGCTCTCTAAAAAGCACAGACAAAATTAAACAATCTAGCTGTAAAATGAATCTAACAAGCCCTTATTGCTCATAAGGAATTTTCTCTGCAATTCCCTTTATGCTCATAAAAACAAACAAACAAAAAAAAAACACAAAAAAACAAACAAAAAAGTTTAATATAGGTTAAATAAGCCTATGTTTTTTTGTTTTTTTTATCCATCTTTCCACCAGGCTGAGAAAGAAATAAAAACCCTTTAAGACTTATATGAATTATAATACAATATAGAACAAATGGTGTTCTGAATGTTTTATTAAGTCTCTTTACAGTAGAATATAAATGTAGGCTTATGTTAACCGCCTACTGACCACCAGTGTGATTTGCACAAATATGGTGCATGCAGTCCTTCTCACCCAGCTAATCGAATACAGATGTTGAACATGAACGACAGGCTTGTGTCTCATTGTCTAAGCCAACAGTGAATACAGATGCATAAAAGCCCCCAGCGGCTGCTTTTCCCCATGAACCAACAAAATGGATAAAGGAATCCATGCATGGGTTGTCTAAAAGCAGATTTCTGACACTGCAGTAATTTTTTACATAAAATTTCTCTCTGATCCTTTATCAACAAGAATGACTGGATGTAGAGTGCCTTGCGACATTGAAATTGACCACATTTTAAAGTAAAACTGTAACAACCTGGAACTGAAATGGACTTAACTGGAATTATTCACTCACTGGGTAGTTTTATTAGCAACCCCTGCACACCTGCTCTTTCATGCCATTCTGCAATCACAGCAAACATCAGAATGGTGGTAAAATGTTATCTTAGCTGGTTTGAGTATTTCAGGAACTACTGATCTGACGGGATTTTCGTACACAGTGGTCTATAGAGTTCACATAGAATTGTGCAATTAACAAAAAAACATCCAGTGAGAGGCAGTTCTGTGGGCAGAAACATGATGAGAGAGGTCAGAGGAGGGTGGCCTGACTGGTTTGAGCCGACATGAAGGATACGGTAACTCAAATAACCCCGCTTTACAACTGTGGTGAACAGAAAAGCATCTCAGAAAGCACAACATGTCAAAACTTGAGGTAGATGGGCTATAACAGCAAAAGACCACATTGGGTTCTACTGCTGTCAGTCAAAGGCAGGAATCTGAGGCTACAGTGGGCACAGGCTCACCAAAACTGGACAGAAGATTGGGGGTAACAAAAAACATTGCCTGGTCTCAGGAATCTCGATTTCTGCTGCATATGGTAGTGTCAGAATTTGGTGTCAATAACATGAACCCATGGAACCAAGCTGCCTTCTGTCAACAGCTCAGGCTGCTGGTGGTGGTGGTGATGTCATGGTGTGGGGAATGTTTTCCTGGCACACAGGGATCCCTTTTATACCATTCAAAAATTACCAGCCACAATTTACCCATTTTATAAAGACTGCTTCTAGCATGTGCCATGTCACAAAATATCTCCTTATGGGTACAAATTTGTTCCATAAATCAAGACAATGAGTTCAGTGTGCTCCAGTACAGTACACGTTCCTCTCCAGTCATCAGGCCTGAATCCAGTAGAGCACCTTTAAGATGTGGTAGAACAGGAAATTCACAGCATGAATGTGTAAGTCATAAATCAAAAAAAAAAATGCATTGTTTAAAATAATGGAAAGAATACAGAAGGCAGTCTACCAAACGTCAGTGAACAGGAAAGGAAGCGATTAGCCAGAGAATCAACCAAGAGGTCAAGGGTAACTCTGCCCGAGCTGGAGCGATCCATGGCTTGGATGGGAGCAGGACAACTATAGCCCGGATACACCACAAAGCTGTGCCTTATGGAAGAATGCCATTATATGAAATCCTGTTTGGAGTTTACCAGAAGGCATGTTGGGAGACTCAGCAACTGTGGAAAAAGATTCTCTGACCTAATGAGACCAAAATGTATATTTTTTTGGGTAGAAACCCAACATTGATCATCATCCTGAGAAAACCAACCCTTCAGTGAAGCGTGGTGGTGGTAGCATCATGTTGAGAGTTTCTTTTGGCATCTTGGTTACTTCTCTGGCTAAATCCTTCTACTTGGTCACTTGGTTACTTTTGTTGGATGTCCTTTTGTAGGCTGAGTCATGGTTGTGTCATATTCTTTCCATTTTTAATGTTGGATTTAATGGTGCGCTGTGGGATGTTCAAAGTTTGGGATATTTTTTATAACCAAACTCTGACACTTTTCCAAAACCAGACTTCTTTAAAGCTCAAACCAATAAACAGGGAAACCATGTATTTATATTGAAATCATGAAATTGCTCACAGGTGGACTCCATTTAACCAAATGTCTGACTTTTGGCATCTGGCAGAACTAGAACTAATTTCACAAAAGGGGAGAATACTTGTTCAATCACAAATGTGTTTTTTTTTTATTATTTATTTGTAAATAAATGCGTAAAGTATATTGATTTCCCTCACTTCAAAATTACGGTGGTAATTGCGACAGTATATATTCATGGCATATAATCCAAATTAAGTCCATTTCAGTTAGCCTACAGGTTGTAACTCTAAAAAATGTGGACAAGTTCAAGGGATCCATGAGATTTCATGAGAAATTTGTACATATTTAGATGAGTGGGGGTGATCTGGTTGGATTGTGCATGATTTCATATGTAAAGCCATCGGACAAAAATATAGACACAATCACAATCCCTAATCCCAACTATAAGCTTAATTCTTAATTTGTTTGTGTGTGCAAAATTGTTACAAATTTGTAAGTGTTAAACCATCTTTGTAGGTTCATATAAATGACCTGGCTCCATTAATGACTCCTTAAATGTGATATTTTTCTTGATTTAAGCCTTAATAATACATATGACCGTCTCATTAAACAAGTACACACACACATTGTTGAGCAAGTGGTAAAGACACGGTGATAGGTGGGGGAAAAAATATAGGAACTTCTTGGATAAACATCTCTTGCAAGTGTTGAGCTTGATCTTAAAGCTAATCAGGCTAAAAAGAGATCCAAGGATTTCTGAAGACTTGCGTCTTCCATTATTTCCCAGATAAGTAGACGGTTTGTGAATTAAACAAATCCATCACTGCTGCTTATCTCCATAGGAGTTGTGTCTTACAAAGAAAAGTCTCTCAAAAGTAATAAAGTGCCGTAGGGTGAATCTGCAGGAATTCCTCATACTAAATCACAGCTGTGTTAATTCCCCTAAGAGAAAATCACCTGGGGTTTACGACTCCAGAAACCAGTGTGGAAAAAAATATCCTTCCTGTCTCACCACCTGAATGTTCAAATGAGGGGACAAGTCAGAGTCCTAACATTATCACCATTGAAATTGTGTGTTACAAAATTCATGCAACAAAACTGCAGAAATAAAGTTGTGTACAGAAGAAAGAAGATAAAATGCTCTTAATTTCTGCATTCAGCAGTCAGCTGAGTTTAAGGCCAGTGAAGCTGCAAGATGTAAAAACATCTTGAAGTGGTTTTTTTTGTTGTTTCCTTCTTGTACCACAGCGATTTGCCAATGATTAGAATGTTTCATTTATTAATAAACAACTAATTTGGCTTTTTATCCACTTATAGTTACATACAATGTAGAAAGCGCATGAAACAAGATACTTCCTACAGCTGGTCTTTGTTATGGAACCGTATACAATTTTAGGTGTTTCATTTTTTTCATTTTATGAAAACTTCAACTGCGGTTAATTATTTGACGACAAATAGACGACTGCTTGAAACCGTGGGCTGTGTCCGAAACCGCGTACTTACCTAAATGTATTTCACCCACTATTTAGTAGGTAAGTACATGGTTTGGGACGCAGCCGTGCTCTCTTGTTTGCCGTCAAACGGTCGAGCGCTGCCGTGTGTGCTCGTGTCCTGTCGCACAATGCGGTGAAAACTCCCACACGACGTTAATAGTGTGATTAAGGTGTGTACGTGTCTGTAATGCACATCGATAATGCGACTAAAACAGGAAATACTCCACACGTCTTAATTCCATTTATGTTTACTACGAGTATTCCATTTATGTTTACCCTATACGAGTATTCCATTTATGTTAACCTGACTTTAATCGGATTAAGGTCATCAATAATCGCTGTTTACATGCTAGTTTCTTAATCAGAGTATCTTCTTAATCGGGTTCATATCGGATTATTGTCGTCCATGTAAACCTACTGATAGTAGAGTGTGGCGATACCCAGACTGTCCATGAAGCAGAAACAGAAGGTATTTATTTATTTATTTATTTATTTATTTATTTCCCAGTGGTGGAGATTTACTGGTCTAAGTATAAGAAATAAAACATATTTATGTGCTGTCATTGTATTACATCCTTAAACAGGAAGTTTAGCACTTTCATTGTCCGTCTTTATATTTTATATCTGTGTCTGGATCTAAACCTGAAGTTCAGTAGAAGGTCATTATTTTATGAGTAACAAAACATGAAGTGTTTTAATCCTCTTATACCACAGCAATTTGCCAGTTACATTTTTTATTATTTTTAAAAAAAAAATAAAATAAGCACAGCACATCACACTTTTAAAACACCCTCTGACAAAACAGAATCAAGAAGTGTAACACTGGGGGAAATTTAGTTAAGATGATATGCTTGAGTCACTGTTTGGATTGTATGTGTGGAAAGTTGGCTTATATTCATAGAATGCATTTGGAATGGGATATTTCTTTTCACACTGGATCTGGCCTCGCCCCCCCCCCCCCTCTCTCCCCCTCTGTCCCCCCCTCTCAGCCCCCCCCCCCCCCTCTCTGCCTCTTCCATTTTTTTTTCAATTTCAGAGTACTTTCTTGGCATGATTGTTTACGTACAATGGTTTCAAAACATCAATATAGATAAGAAAGGAGAATTAATAATAATAATCATCATCATCATCATTGAATAAAAATTATAGTAATAATTACAAACAGGAAAAACGTTTCCACCTGTTCAGTTTTCATGTGGTTTATTGGCATGGCAAATAATTGTACATTTGTATTGCCAAAGAAAGTACAAAGTGTAAAAACAGGAGAAATAAAATAAGGCAAAACTAAATAAAATAAAATACTAATAAATGTAAATAAACAAACTGAAAACAGTGCAAACGATGTACATAAATTAACGACAATATATAGTCACTATATACACTATATACAGAATGTGTGTGTGTGTGTATGTGTGTGTGTGTGTGTGTGTGTGTGTTTTAGGAGGGACGGGGTTTGCTCTGTAATGGGTCAAAGTGATCCCTCCGCCTTTTGAGCACTGGGACTACCCTCCTCATTCTCACTCCCTACCCCTGTGTAGGTGCGCTGTGTGTGTTCGGAGTGTGTTTTCCCTTTTCTGTGGGACTCCTGAATGGACTGAGTGCGCACTGACCCGCACTGCTGAGCCAAACAGGGAAAAAAACAGAGAAGGAAGGAAAGAAAGAAGGAAAAAGCGCGCAGACTGCCTGGCGGACTTGAGCTTGTTCTCTCACCCTGTTCTGTAGCCTCGGGTCTTGTTCTTGCACCCTGTCCTGTTGTCTTGAAGCTGCAGGCAGATCATGATGTTCCTGCCGGGGATGTATGCGCTCAGCTTTGCGCTGCTGCTTGGTTGCGCTCAATGCGCCCGCGAACAAATCCCGACAGGTAAGAGTCTTATTTTTTTAACGGGACTATTTTAAAACATTATGTTTTATACAAGCTCCTGATTGTCCTGGAGGTTTCCTGGAATTTTCCTGGATGTGACTCAGGTTCATCTTCCTCCGAGACACGGTTTCTGTGTTCACACAGTAAAAGTCGCACGTCCAAAATGATCTGGGTGTGTTTGCCTGTAAAAAGGGAAAGGAACCTTGTCAAGTCGTTATTATTTCAGAGCCCGAGGCTTTCAACCTTTTCAAGATTTAAAAGGGTTTAAAGTAGCCTTTTTTAAAAACAAACAAACAAACAAACAAAAAAATCATCAAATGAGATGATGAGAAAGTGTATGAGAGCAAAGTTTAAATGGTCACAATTGCACTTCATACCCTAGAATAACGGTATAGAATTGATCTCAGAGGATAATTCCCCTTTATGTATTTAATAACAATAATTTAAGAAGATAAAAGGCACCGGTTTGATAATTTTATAAAGAAATCCCCACTGTAAGAACGACATATTCATTTATGAAGTGAGAATTACATGCTTTGCTCTGTCCCATACTTCTCTGACACTTCTCTTATAAGGAGAAAACCAGACCAGAGTGTATGGATATGATCCAAGTAGAACTTCACCTCAGCTGGAGCAAATCCACGATATTTAGGGCATGAAATGTTAAAGAAGGCTTTAAACATATTACCTTGTGGAAAGCCATCACTTTATAAACATGTGTTTGTCTTTTTGACTTTCTCTGTTTAACTAAACACAGCTTGGTTGAACAGGAGAGAATTGTGTTAAAATCTATAGCTGAACACCACAAAATCGCTGCCTTATGTTGGAGAGAGTGATGCTTGATTGCTACGTTTTGACACGTGAAGACGTGTACCATGTGTACAGTGGGTTTCCTACACAGATAACTCTCTGTGCTTTTGGATATCTTGCATACATTTGGCTGGAAGTAACATGATGTAATTATTTGAGGGGCAACGTACAACTGGCTATATGTTAAATGTTTATTTTATGCACCAGATATGGGCTAGTGAAATGATCGTATATTCATTTTCTATATCTGTGAATAACTCACATGCATGGCAAAAGAAGGAGCATGGCTCCTGGAAATCCCTAATGTACCCGAGAACTAAATGTAAGCATAGTGGGTAATGATACACAATTTACTTTAATGGTGCTCCTTCCTACAGGAAGGGGAGGAGAAAATGAAGAGGAGTTAGAAATCAGTAAACTAAGACATTGTTTTGGACTTTTCTGGCACCAAGAACAACAACGGCACTGAAAGTCATAAAAAAAATAAATGTATATAGTGTATATGTCATGCTGTATGAAGTGGTTGAATCCTAAGGGCAAACAACGCTTTCCTCAGAATGTGGTACGCCACCCTGTGACACAGCATGAGCAGTAAAACGATGAAAAGATGTAGTTAGCATGTGTTAGGCTTCACCCTCCCTGGTTGGTCGCTAAAAGTTAGTAGACCATGAAACCATCGTATAATGAAAATACAAGGTTTGTTGTTCTTTGGCTTGAAGAAAAGGGTTACAACTCTTTTTTTTTTTTTTTTTTTCTTTTTCTTTTCAGTTTACCATGTTTGGTATTCGAAGTAAACATGACGACTTGAACCTAGTAGAAGCATCATGGAGTTCGGAATTAATTAAAAACTTTTATTTCAATTAAGACTGTTATTTAATGCCTTGCTCAAGCCTAATAGTTTCTGTGTAGAGATATGGATAGATATTCTATTCAGCCATCACTAAATATATGACCTCATATATTTACATCACAGCTGGAAAGTCTGAAAAATTGAAGTGCTGCCAATGGCTCAGGATTTGAACGTGGGAAAGCTGAAAATCCATCACACTCTGTATGTTCACATCCTTTCATAGCAGTCTTCCTAGAATTTACAGGCTGCGTGCTGCAGTAAACCATATTCCTTCATATCAGAGAGCAGAGCCAGAATATAACACTCTGGACTCAGCAAGCTGCGGGTGCTGGCAGTCCGAACCCTGCAGTTGGCCTTCGGGGAGAACAGGATGATGGGTTGCCACGTCTTTTATTGAAGCGGCTTGCGAGTGTTTGTTGTTTCTGTGGAATTCTGTGCAAACAGTCACACGATTCTGAGTTACAGAGTAATGAGCTGGTTGCTTGTCTTTCTCATGATGGTCTTGAGCCAACGATCAGAGGGTGGATGATGGTGTAGGGCTATGAAGCGCTACTCCTGGTCCTCTGTTTAGTTGCTGTCTGTCTATCCCGTTCTGGACAGAATGCTCAGATTTTCCGAAAACAATCCATTCTCGGTGCAACTCTGGATGTCGCTTTTATACTCTCATTCCGAGAGTATGTGTGGACAGGAATAAATAGCTTATATGTACATATATAACGGGGGCTCGGTGGTTTAGTGGTTAGCACGCTCATCTCACACCACCAGTGTTGGGGGTTTGATTCCCGCCACTGCCCTGTGTGTGCGGAGCTTGCATGTTCCAAAGACATGCATGGTAGGCTGACCGGCACGTCTAACGTGTCTGAAGTGTCTGTAGTGTATAAATGGGTGCGTGATTGTGCCCTGCGATGGACTGGCACCTGATCCAGGGTGTACCCCGCCTAATGCCTCCTGGGATAGACTCCAGGTTCCCCACGACCACGAAGGATAAGCGGTATAGAAAACAGAATGGATGGATGGATGGATGCATAAATAATACATATTTTCAGCACTTCCAAATAACTTAATAATGTTTAAAATGGCATTGGTTTGGAAATCTAAACCATACCAATACATCTCCTCTTTTTATTGTTCCCTCTAAAAAAAATAAGAACTCCTAGCAGGTAGAGGGGAAAAAAATACCACCAATCCCCTGAGTGTGTTGGTGGACAAGATGGCTATTACTTTCAGATTTAAGCCAAGCAACAGTAAGAAAATTGTGAGGCAAAAGTCGCATGATGTGTACACTATTCAATAATATACAGGTCCTCTATTGTCTACTGACCAATAGGAAACACAGTCCCATAGCCTTTGTTTCTACTTGGCACACAAAAGCAAAGTTCATGAGTTCAGAGGTCAAAGTCTGTGTGAACCAAAAGTAGCCGCTACCGTGCATCTTTTGGTCTTCAGTGAATTACCCTTTCCACATTTTATTGGTCTGACCACTGCTTTAACTTAAAAAGCAGAAGAGCATGGTTTTCAGGTGTCTCCAGTATCACCACACCAAGGAGTCAAAAATGGTTAATGTTAAGCCATAAATGTTAGAACGCTGCAAAACAAATGCATGTGCTGTTTGGATGCTTGTGAAATACAGTAGGAGTTTTATGAATTGACTCAATGAGGCAAACATGAGGTAAGTAGAAACTCCTGTTTGTCCTATTGGCAGCATGTTGGTGGTTCACATTTGTTTCTCCTCATTTACAGAATCTGTGGTATCACAGAGATCAGAGTTTGATCCCTGAGCGGAAAATTTATTAAAACTCCGTAAATGTGAGGAGAGCATGACTAAATATTATTATTATTATTATTATTATTATTATTATTATTATTATTATTAATTTATTTATTTAAATTTCTGACTCAAAAATCATTGAGTCATCAGCGCTCGTGGAAGTCTTGTTTCAAATATCTCATTGCCAATATTCCAAAATCGCAATGTTACTAACAATAAAAAGGTTGTCTATGTCTGGGACGTACACCAGTATGTGATGTGACATCCCCACTTGAACTGTGGATGCATACGTTCAAGTCAGACAAGCAGCTCAAATTCTTTAGATCTTCTGCCTCCAGTGCTACAATAAAGACAAACAACTTCCTAATCTTTATTTCATCTCCATTACTGATCATAATAAAGCTAATATAGAGTGCAGGCTAGGCTAATTAACCGATGCTAGCTAGGACTGATAAAATAAGAACATTTGTGTATGCGATTATGCCTTGCGATGGATTGGCACCCTGTCCAGGGTGTACCCCGGCTTGTGCCGGTGCTCCCTGGGATAGGCTCCAGATTTCCCTGTGACCCTGAAAAGGATAAGCGGTATAGAAGATGGATGGATGGATGGATGGATGGATGGATGGGTGTTATGTTATAGGAAATGAATCACTGACTGGGTGGACTGATGCAACCAGACACAAAGCTGATTACAATTTTTATCAGTTATAGAATGAGTCATCATCTTTTTCTGTCTGTTAATAGTTACATTTAATGTTGTACAATGTCTACAAAACACGTTCCTGTTATCACTTCTCTTACAGCAGCTATAAACAGTCGTTCCCTCACCAGCCCAAAAGACAAAATGATGCAACTTGTCATGTTACATAGAAAGTGTCGAAACGATTAGCGCTTTCCCTCTGACTGTTACAAAGCACTAACACTGGAGACTCCTTCCATACATATTAAATGAATGTCTCCTACAGAAGACTTTACCATATCAACTTCACCAGATATAGGTCTTTTTAATCCGTTTATATGGAGTATCCTCCGTACAAGTCCCTGTGTATGTTGTTACTATGGCAACTCTAGCATTTTAGAACAAGCAGATTAAACCAGTGATTTGCACATGAGCCGCTGTTACAGATAAGTTTATGATTGATTTTCTGTACCAAGCATTCTGACGAAATCGAGAGACATGATGCAGGGCTACTTTACCATCCTGGCTGTCTAATCTAAACAGTTCCAACAGTGTAGTGATGGAAGCATCTGAGGGTTCAACAGCATGCTTTATGAGCAGTTTATCACATAAAACAGAGGCTGTTCCTGTCTTACTCTGCGTTTTCCTAATAAAGAATTTCCTATGGCAACGCTTGACCCAGTTTTGAGAGGGATGTGATGGCAATAATTATCAACCAGTTGAATGTCTTCTTTTTTTATCTCTATAATTATGATTATTTTCCATCCTGGGAAAAGTTAAATACGGGAGTTTGGTGTGTTCCACCACATTTTCAGGCAGAAGTCTAGAGGATATAGGTCTTGCAGATGGAGATGATGTCACACATTAGTCATCATCGAGAGGCCATTACGGCAGACATGGAGCATCGTCATTGAACGTGCATAACCTCAACCGATACACGACATGGTTCCAGGGTTATGAGCAGAGATGTGTGTTTTTTACCCACCATCAGCTCCAAGGGCCCACAGGAGCATAGACTTCTATTTTAGTCATGGACAGCTGAAATAACGTCTGACCGAGGATCATTTCCGTTGGTTTATTGCACACTCGGTCCTCAAATTAGGTTTTTGGGTCCAGAGCAGAAACACATGGGCTGCCTACCTTGGTGCAGGAATGTGTGTGTGTGTGTCTAGTTTCCAGACTAGCAGGTACTGTTTACTGCTGTTATATATGAGAAGAACCTTTTTGTGGTTACATTAAAATTCTTCCAATTTGACACCGTAATTTCCTTTCATCTTGGTTAAAAGTAGAACGGTGAACGGTTAGGCTGGTGTGTGTGTGTGTGTGTGTGTGTGTGTGTGTGTGTGTGTGTGTGTGTGTTTTTGGGGGGTGGGGGTGGTTCTTTGAGCTGTCAAATGTTCTACCATCCTAATTCAGTCATGCTTTGAAATTTCTGGAATAGGGAAACAGTTTCATGTAGGATTCTCAATAGAACTGCTAAGAGTTCTCTCTGAGAGACAACCCAAAGAACCCTTTAAGATGCTATAAGCAGTCTTTTTTCCAAGTCTCCAGTGGTGCAGAGTTGAACCATGTTTCCAGATTCTGAGTTTCTTATGGGTTCTTTGGATCATTAATGGTTCTAGGTTCTATTTGGAACCTTTGCTGAAAGAAAAATGGTCTGATATAGGGTTCTACATAGAGCTTTTAATGGTTCTCCCAGAGGGACAAAGGAAAGAGCCCTTTGAAATACTAGATGAATGTAGATTGCTTCAGATGCAGATATTCGGATATTTCAGAAAGGAAGAAAAAATGTCTGTTCGGCTTAGAACAACTCTTAGAAAACAATCGTTCCACAAGGTTTCTTTGGAGAGTTCATGATTTCTTAACTACTCAAATGGATTCTAATCAGAACTGCAACAGTTTGTGCCTCACAGCTCCAGGGTCAAGTGTTTGGTTTCAGATTTGCAGAGATTGCTTTTCTCTCAGAGAAAAGCAATTCTCAAGTGTTCTTAAGATGCTCAGTGGTTCAAAGGAGACATATTAGTTGCGGTCTATGTAAAGTTTGTGTGAATGTGGGTTTCTGGACAGTGTCTTCAAGGGATCTTCAAGTATTCTTTGTATAGTTAAGAATTTCAGGTTTCTAGCTGGGTTCTGCAATAGGTAAACACGAGACTTAAGTCAAGTGTCAGTAATTTGAATTCTGCTTTAGATATACTATTTGCTGTGGTTATTGTATTGGGTATTTTGTGATCAGTTTCTGATCAAAAAAAAAAAAAACCTTTTAAAATCATTTTCTCTTTACATTGGTTTTCAATTGTATGTGTGTATTTGAACAGTTTATTAATATACTGAATTTGCCTGAATGGTTAATCCTTGTTAAAGGATTTTTGGTATGATGTGCCTTTATGTAAGTACCTAGCCATGTAGATGTATCGTCTATGCCGTGCTCTGTCTCTTGCACTCCCTATTTGGAAAGTTTAAACTCCCTATGGCTATACCACAGATCAGAGTTGTATTGAAGTCAGTTATGAGGGTGGTAATTTGAACTGGCAGAACATCGAGCACACTTTTCAATTGATTGGAATTTGTCTTTGTCCCAGGGCTTTTTGCCAACAATGAGCATGGCCTACTTTTTCCTGGATTACGCATGTTTCCACTATTAATTATTTTATTATTCGAAGGCATTTTGGTCCCAGGGCACTGTGAATTAGTTTATAAATTTGCTATAAAATGATGTCTTACAATTAAAGACCATGCATAGACCCTAAATCCTTAGCCTTGTTTTTTTTTTTTTTTATTAGTTTATGGATTTGTTTTGGATAGTTTATTTTCCAATTCATTCATATGAAGTGACTCATTTTCACAAACCTTTCATAAAATTCAATTAAAAAAAAAGTAATTTACTTACATATATTCCGTATGTAGAATCTCAGTAATTAATCGCCAGTTACAGTATGCGATTTGAAGATGATCAATTGCGCTTCATATTAGTGCATCTCCTCATGTATGTAATTTTGCACAGCTTCAGGATCTTTTGTAGGATACAAAAAAGTGTTTTGGGACTAAGTGGATTTTCAGGAATACCACAATTCTTGTGTAAACGCTCCTGAAAATGATTTATGAATAGATATCTCCATATACAACTTGATAAATGTCAAAAATGTTTCAAAAATGATTTTATTCTGATAGTACGCACAATATATGAGTAGATCAGAGTTCTGATGCCAGACTCTGACTGCCAGAGAACCAGTGCTGGGCCCTTAAACAAGCTCCCCAACCCGTGTACCATCTCTCACTTATCCATAAATTAAAATTGATTAAGACCACCTGTTTAAAGCGTAACTGCTTATGTGATGTAAATATTTTGAGACTTCATTCCATGCAAGGGCTGTCCCGCCAAGCATTTGTCCATTTTCGGCACAGATGAATTTGATTTGCGATACAATAGAACCATAAAACTTAAGCACCATGATTATGAACACATGCTGTATCTGTTTCCATGTACAACAGAACAGCAGCTCCAGTGTGCCATATACGACCCTCGCCTGCTGCATGCCAGACTAATTGAGCTGTGCTGAATAGAATTCCGAGCACTAAGAGTATGTCATTGTTGACCTGACTTTCTTTTCATACACCCAGAGGTGCTCCCAAACCTAAATATGATTATTTATTGTCTCATCCTTATGTCATTGATGAGACCTTTTGATTTGATGCATCGCTCAACCCGAATAGTATCATTATCTATTGACAGATATTAGACCTTGGCCTTCCATCTAATATCAGAAAAAACAGTCACTGAAAACCAAACAGAAGTGTCTGAATTTCTCCTGCTGTGTGTGTTTGCGTATAGCTGTAGAATTCCTCTGTAGGAATTTCCATTTTTAATATCCGTTCACTTGATTTGTTGATCAAGCGTCAGTGAAGTACTACAGAGTATGAGCAACATTTATTACATTTTAGATTTCTTGTCCTGTTTTAAACGATCTGAATTTAAGCTGAAAAAATTTACAAGAAAGTCATTTGACTCGAGACAAATGCCATGAAGAAAAATATACACGAAGCATATTTGTGCAGGTAAGGACGTGACGGTTTACAGCAGTGTGTTGGTTTAGACCGGGGTTAAGCGAGCAATGAAGGTCTTTTTTCTCTCTCTTTCTGTGTGTTTGCTGTGTTCTCTGAGACTCAGGCATCTGCAATGCTAACATTTACACAGACGACTATAGTGCGAGTGCCCAGGAAAAGGGGGGAAAATCCCTTTGGGGTGGTATTCATGGTAACCACATTCATAGGAATGGCCTTGCCTAAATCTGGGATACCATAGTAATGAAAAACAAATAATTAGTGCAAAATGAACGCGTATTTGAATATACTGAATGATAGAATAATATTACATTTATGATCAACTTTAAAAAATATTTTGTAGTGTATAATATTGTGCCTGTATCTGATTAATTTTGTGTTACACAAGGAAAGAGCTCGCTACACTAACTTTTTTTTTTGTACAGAATTACCAAGTTTTTGTGTTCATGCAGAACTGTGTAAATAATCAGGGGGAGGGGGCACCATCTAGGATGTGTATTATAGCAAAGCCTATACACTTGCACATTCATAGAAATATCCTATGGTTACATGGTTGCCACACAGGCTGGTGTGAACATTTCAGAATCTGCTGATCTCCTGGGATATTCACAACAACATGCACAAGGACTTCTAGAGAATGGGGTGAAAAACAAACAAACACATCTATTAAGTGGTAATTCTGAGAGTGGAAATGCCTTGTTGATGTGAGAGGTCGAAAAAGAATGGCGAGACTGTTTTGGTCTGACAGGAAGACAACGATAACTCTAATAACCACTCTTTGCAATCACAGTGAGGAGAAAAGCATCTCCGATTGCACAACATGTTAAACCTTGACGCCGAATGGAAGAAAACCACATCGGGTTCAACTGGATAGTCAAAGACTGGGAAAAGACCACGTCTAATTGTGTAACTTTTCTTTGTACAGCTTTAACATATCTGCATTCTTCATCATTCATTGTTCATGGTTGGAAATGTAAAAATAAAGTCTTGAGTAATGTTAAATGGCCCATGTGCCCTGACTTTTCCCAGGTTTCCAATGAGTTCTACATGCTCTAACTCCAACTGTAGACTCTAAGTACTCTTTTGAACCAGCATGAAGAAAGCATATGGAAGAATCATATTTCAAACCACTGCTGCATGAAGAGATCTGAAGAGATTTAAAATCACATGGCCAGACAAAAAGAGGTTCCGGTCTATACCACGGTTGCAGTCACTCTGTTTTGAAGGGGAAAAACTGTTAACATACAGTATGGGAAACTGTACCTAGGGCTCAAATCAGACAGTGTATAGACAAATCATCCGGACTAGCCTCTGTATGCAATGCCATAGACGCATGGAGCAGGAATGAACTGTGTGGTTTACAGTCAAGATCGATCAGATATAGATGGAAAGAATGCAGTGCTTGCAGACTAATCCCAGAGGAGAAGTTGCATGTGATTGGTGATAAACAGCCACTAGTGTGAAAGTGATTGTGATTTCTTCTGTCAGTTTCTGATTTTCTGTGCCAAAGAAATGGACAAAAGATGTTACAATCATCATTTTCTAACCTCTACCCAAAAGCATTCCACTTTCAGCTTGTCCCCATGAAGGGAGACTACAATAGATTCCCTTTTCAGGAAAGGTTCCAAATTGTTCCTCATTAGAAAATTTTATTAAGGGATCAGAACCATTCAGGAACCATTACTTTGAGTGTACACTCCATGTGCAGATGCTGACTAATCACACAATCAAACCAGCTTCATGTGTCTTTGTGCAGTCTGTCTTGTACCTCAGAGAAGGAAGTGTCTCCAGCTGTGTTGGTGTTGGAACAGAAGGCCCAACAATCTCAGTGACATCTGCAATTTAGGGAATAAAGCAGTTTATACTACAGCACTGACACATTCTCAAATCTGATTAGGAAGGAGATGTTGATTAATTTTCTATAACAGCAGCTCTGTCAGTAGTACTGTTTGCAAGGCAAATCACAGGTTTCGACTAATGCTGATCTCCTGAAGGCTTACGTTCCATCACGCCATCTGCGATCGATTAATGTCCGACGCATAGTAGTGCCTAGTCTCTTTCCAGAACCTTCACACTGACTGTCCCTCGGTGGTGGAATGAACTTCCAACCTCAATCCAGACTGCAGAATCTCACCATCTTCAAGAAACAGCTGAAGACCAACCTCTTCCGTGAACACCTAACACCTATCATACCAACCCCACATTATCCTTTAAAAAAAACCCAAAAAACTTGACTCTGGCACTTACACCTCTACTCTGCGTGCTTTGATTTTCTAGAGCTCAATTAAAAAATCTTGTACGGTAGCACTACTTGTATTGTTCTCCGCTTGATATATCGCTTTGCTTGTATTTCCTCATTTGTAAGTCGCTTTGGATAACAGCGTCTGCTCAATGAATTAAAGGAAATGCAATGCGCTCGTTCGAAAACATTTTTCTATAGTTACAACTTGCAAAGGGACGTCTACGATGGATGCTCCACATAAATAGGTTTAGAAATGCATTCAACTGTGGCGAAGACCTTTTTTTAGCATTTACGGAAGTAGTCTTTCCCGACACGGGAAAATCTTCAGGACTCGCCAGCAGTCTACGCTTTCCAGCTTCTGATTAACATAACAAGCTGTGTATATTTATTCTGTCTTCTTAACTGTGAAAGAGAGAAATAAGAGAGGCTGATGAGCAAATGATGTCCTATAACACTAAAGTACATATAGATGGATAAAAAGTTATTTAATAAAATTGTGAAATTGATAACACGTTTGGATACGTTGTTGGAAAATCAACTTCGGGGTGGTAACAGTGACTCTGCTTCATCACAGCCCACCCCATCATTGATTACTTATCTATAACAACACACCCCCTGAGTGCTTCATACTTTTCACTTCTCATAATGCCACCTTAGTGAGATACAGTTTGTAGAGTGTGTGTGCTCAAAAGTTTGCATCTCCTCTTCCTGTTTGCTGGTGTTATGTGGTGATTGATGGCTATTGCCCCAATGAATGGGGGACTTCAGGTCACACCTGGGTCAAAACAATTGGTGTTGTCTGTGGGTGTGGGGAAAGCATACATCAAGGAGAAAAGAATGGTCCTGTCCCTTTTTTAAGTGCACTACTGCACTTCCCCCAAAGTCATTCAGGCATATTGTCTTTAAGGCACTTTAAGTCCTTTAAGAATATGAATCTCATTAAAGCTAGTGAGAATGAGAGACATTAATGTGATTAAAGAGTGAAAGTATATGCAGAGCATTGAAATTCATCTTCATGACATGGCAGTAGCTGCATTTATTTTCCATGTCCCCCCCACAGAGATCGTTTCACACCATCATTTTCAAAAAAGAAAAAAAAAATTCTCGATGGGTTTACTGTGACTGAAGAGTGAGTCAAATGTTCTAGACAAAGTGTTTCCCTTGTTTTTCTAGGAAAAGATGGAAGATGTTGCCTGCTGTATGCATTTAGACTACACAAATAGGAATGAAATCACTCTTTTTTCGTCTGACCTACAGTATTTCTCATTAAGAACAACGATTAAAACCACACTAAAATTGTGCCACGATGAGGTAGCGTCGTATGTAAAGCGCCTCAGGCTTAACATTACCTTTGTGATTCTGTTGCAAAGGAGGAAGTGTGTTAAATGTTTTCTGTTACATTGAACACAGCTGTTTGGCAGTAATACGTTCTCCAGATGTTAGTCACCACCCCCATTCCATTTTTCAAGATTAAAATGCGAATGTGTGTTATGGAGTCATGCCGTCTGGTGCAGTCGGTGCCTTGTCTGTTCGTGACGTCAGAGAAGTGTAACGCAGCTGGAAAAGAGAAACAAGACTCCACATACGGTGATTCAAACTAACATTCCACTGAATAAAGGAACAAGCCAGAGGTGACAGTGGTGAGGAAAAACTCCCTGAGCTCTTTACCTTCTGGGTGACACCGGATAGTGGGATTATAAATCCTCAGTTTTTTGGCACCCTATGTGGGACTCAATGTTACTTGCCCAGTAATGATGGATCTTGATGGCCTTCACAAGCTTGGCAAGAGCAGCTCTGCCTTCAGGGTTCGTTAATACGAAACAGTCCATCCATCCATCCATCCATCCATCTTCTTTACCGCTTTATCCTTTTCAGGGTCACGGGGAAACCTGGAGCCTATCCCAGGGAGCATCGGGCACGAGGCGGGGTACACCCTGGACAGGGTGCCAATTAATACAAAACAGTGTACTCCATTATTTAATGCCTTGTGTATATGTCCACGAGTCCTTTTTGTCTACTGTTGTGCAAAGTCTGGACATTTTGCCGTACACCTAACATTTATTCATGCATAGTTAACATAAAGTAGTGTGTATGGATGATGGTCCTTGACAAAAGCTTTGACTTTCCAGAGATTTAGCATCCACCAGCTTCTCAATCACCCCCCCCCCCCCCCCCAAAAAAAAAAAAAAAATTGCATTCTTGTGTGTTAAAAATTAATAAATATAATTCCTTTAATGTCTGACTCAACTATCTTTGGCAGCTTCTAAGCTGTTGACCACCACTAATAAGTAGCCATCACAGGCTAGTAGTCAAATACAGAACTCCATTTAAGTTTTTTATTTTATTTTTCTGCATTTTATTGATTCATTTGTTCATCAATTTATTTCATGTTAGTTTGTACATTGATTTGTTTCTTGTTTTGACTTGATTTTATTGTGGAGCACTTTTTGTGGAGCACTTTTGTGAGATATATATATATATATATATATATATATATATATATATATATATATATATATATATAAATAAACAGTGCCTTGATTTGATTACAATGGACAAATGTGATTGATAAAAAAAAATATGATATATATATTATATTACATTATATTATTATATTATGTATATATATAAAAATCAAAAAGTAATAGTATTTAAAGTATTTAATACTTTTATCTATATCTTACTGTATATTGTATGGTATGATTTCCACATTCTAACAGCACCACATTAATACTACTAGTATTACTACTACTACTACTACTACTACTACTACTACTAATAATAATAATAATAATAATAATAATAATAATAACTTTATTTTCTATAGCACCTTTAAAAGTTGCATCTCAAAGCGCTTTACAACAGAAGAAATAAAATACAATTAAATATAAAGGACAAGAAAAACATGCAATAAGAACAATTTTTTAAAAAATACAATAAAAATCACATAATAATCACAGAAAAGCAATTCTAAAAAAGTGAATTTTCAGAGAAGATTTAAAAATACTCAAAGATTCAGCATGCCTAACCTCAGAGAGAAGCAAGTTCTGTAGTTTTGGAGCAAAAGAAGAGAAGACCCTGTCACCCATACGTCCAAACGAGAAGTGTCAATCTTTGTTCTGAAGAAATTAAGAAATCTATTATAAAGGTGAGCTGAAGCAGGCACAGTAGGGGACGTGCTACATTTGAGCAATTTGTTTATGGTATGAAACAGATTTCTGGGATTTCTTTGATTATTGATTATTGACAATGAACTGAGAGAAATACAGGGCTCAGTTCTCCAAAAACCCTTTTCTGAGATGAAATATCGAGTTACTCCTGTTGTTGATGGTGGGGGCGGTGGTGGCTAGGTGGTTAAGGCTCTGGGTTACTGATCGGAAGGTCGGGGGTTCTTTTTCAGTATTGTATTCTGAATAAATCACTTTTGATGGTAATCCATTTCAATGTTTCACAATCTGGGTTCTCAAATTGGCACATCACTTGTACTACCATCAAAGGTGGCAAATAACATGGTACTTGTTAAATAAATATTTAAGTCTGGCTTTTAAGTATCTGTACTAGAGTTTTCCTTTCACACAATATTTTAAACTTTCTACACACTACATTTTCAAACATCACTACATTTCTTTAAAAGTGTACATTTGTAAAGACTTAAGGTGAATTTCGTGTAGAATCACACAGCTTCAAATATTTGATCTAAATTCCTAGCAGATCTAAAGTTTAACAGATGTGATTGAGAATAAGACATGGTGACTCAGCAGTTACTGATCAGAAGGTGAAGGATTCAAGCCCCAGCATGGCCAAGCTGCCACTGTTAGGCCCTTGAGCAAGGCCCTTAACCCTCCCGTAAACCATATATCATGGCAGACCCTGTGCTCTGACCCCAACTTCCTAACAAGCTGGGATATGCAAAGAAAAGAATTTCACTGTGCTGTAATGTATATGTGACAAAGGTAGACATCTTTGTCCTTTTGTGGATGTTTCTTGTACTTTTATGTTCTTACTTTAAGTAAGTTTAAGAGTTATTAATTTTACCAACTCTGTTCCAGACATACAATTATTCTGAGTGGAACATTTGGCTATAGCTAGATATTAGCCACAGGAGTCACACATGGTCTAACTGATGATCTGTTGGGTTTTATCTTGACTACAGTTTGGTTGCTTAATCTAAGATGGAGTACATGTTTCACTGATACTTTTTGCATTACAATAATAATAATAATAATAATAATAATAATAATAATAATAATAATAATAATAATAATAATAATCAGAATTTCCACAGAAAATGTACTTACAGAAAATTTATTTAGATAAGTAATTGCACTTTTACTTGGGTAAAGAATTTAGATGCTTTTATTACTTCTGGTAATCAGTCCTAGCACTCATAGCACCTCTTCCTCTTTAACTGTCCTCAACAACACTCTCACATGGACAGTTCAACATGAGAATGAGAATTACACATGAGAAATGAGAATTAATCAATAAGCCAGTTTTCTTACTGAGAGAAAATGCTTCTAGTACCTTGGGTGCTTGGACCCCTAATTACAGCGATTACATATCTTCTCTGTGTTTATCCATTTAACATGAGGGAACACACTTCTTGAATCAGTTCTCATCGTGTTGACATAGGTTTGAGGTTTGGTTGCAGTTTGGTTTCGAGTAACTTGAGACCCTTTTTTTATTCCATACTGTGGCCAAAAAAACAACATACATGCCATTATGGTGAAGTGGCTCTCAGAAAGCAAGGGATTTTGGCATGGCTGATGTTTTACATTGTGCACTGTACACATTTTTTTTGCCACACTCTTCTGGTTATAAACAGCACAATATTCATACTAATAGTCATTACGGTTAGTACATACATAATAATTACAGTTACAATTATTATACTTTCAGTTTTCAGTTAGGGGGAAGTATATGGTGAGTAATGGATAAAAGACCCAATTGTGATGTTAAAACAATAGAAAGAAATAGATGGCTTAACAATAATAATAATAATACAGTAAATAATCTGATTAGTGATTGAAAAAAACAAAAAATGTAAAAATTTAATCCTTTAGATGAGTCCATATTTGCCAAATTTTAGCAGATTTATGGTCAATATCATGTGTTCATTTCTCAAGGGGGGGAATGCAATGTGGGATAGTCATAATTGTGCAATGGAGCCTGAGGAGATATACTGTAGGAGGAATTTGCAATAAAGACCAACATAAAAAACATATGCACTAGCTGAATGGTTAACAGTATCTTGTTATAAATATTTATTGTATTTTAGTGCACAATTCAAACTGTATGCTAATTTTTTTTCTCGAATTTATATATATATATATATATTTCAATATATATTCAATATATATTGATATTCATATATTCATATAATTCAAGAAATGAATGATATTGACCATAAATTTGGTCAAAGTTATGTTTAAATTCAAATCATATAAACACACGTTTATTTACAATTCCTTTTGGGAATGGAATTTTAAATAAAAATGCCTTTATATGATTGGGATTTAAACAAAGCTTTGATCTGGATATTTTCTATGCAATTGAATGTGACCCTGTATATTTCTTTTTTTTATTATTATTTCAATTTAAAATTTCTCTTTCTCTAGAAAAACTACTTGTCCTCACTGTCGCCACACAAGAGACTGATGGCTTCCGCCGCTTCATGCAGTCTGCAAATTACTTCAAATATTCAGTGAAGGTAAGACTCACTGTGAGAAATATTTCGCCAGTTACTCACTGACAAATCTGTTTCTCCTAAAGCACTGACTTTGACTTAGTCTGAATTCTTTAGAGCATTGTGTGATTTCAGAATGTCTGGGTTCTCAAAAAATTTCCCAGACTGACTGAAAAGAGTGAACGGCATTGGTAGCATCCTGAATGTCAAAAATGTCTGGGTTCAGAGTCTGAAGTCCTGCTTCAGCATGCGCCTGTGATTGTTTATTTCAGTTTGATGCAAATGGCTGCTTTGGATTTAAGATGTGTTTTGTTTTTTGTAAAAAAAAAAAAAAACCTTATGTAGAACATTGCAGTGGTGAATCGTCTGTCAAAGCTGGACAGTTCTTGTGATTTACTGCAGTGTTTAACATAACATGCAAATTGTGTTTGAATACTGGGAGCTTGGATTCAGCTGGCTTTGCTTTGGTGTCTGCATGAATGCTGCCATTTATGGAATAAGACAGAACCTCTATCCTTCTCTCTTTGCTCCTGACCAGAGCACATCAGTGCCAATAAGAAAGCTGAAAGAATTGTTTTAGATGAAGAATAGGTAAAATAAGACTTTTATATCAATTTGTCAGTGGTGTTTCTATGTATAATTGAGTAGAAGGGTGTCAAACATGTGACCTAATAGTTTATAATTCGGTCCGTCAAATGATTTTAGTATCTCTGTTTGAAATTGAAGTTCTTGTGGTCCGTAATTGAACGGAAAGATTACGGGGAAAAGAGCTAGTATCTGTTATTCCAAATAGAGGGCCATGAATTCAGCCGTATCCAATTTGGCGCTGTATCCAAGTTTCTTTCTAAGAGAACCAAGTGTTTCTTACTAAAAGAATGAAAGGGGTTTACGTTAGTTTTTCATCAGAAGTTGGAATTTCAGAGTTACGAGCTTTAATCCCAGTTAAATTAATTACTTCAGTTGCAACAATATAAAATGTTGAACATTTCAAGGAGTGTGAAGACTTACAAGGGTGCTTGAAAGTTTGTGAACCCTTTAGAATTTTCCAGATATGTGCATAAATGTGACCTAAACATCATCAGGTTTTCACACAAGTCCTTAAAGTAAACAAAGAGAATCCAGTTAAACAAATGCGACCAAAATATTATCCTCATTTCCATGAGGAAAACGATCCAATGTTACATATCTGTGAGTGGCAAATGTGCCATGATACACTTCCAAAAATAAGCGTTGTGAAGATCAGACTTTGATAGATCCCTGTTCTTTAAATAAAACAGGGCGCTCACTCACACCCGATTGTCATCCCATTGATTGAAAACACCTGACTCTAATTTCATCTTCAAATTAAACTTCTAATCCTAGGTTCATATACTTTTGCCACTCACAGATATGTAATATTGGATCATTTTCCTCAATAAGTAAATGACCAAGTATATTTTGTTTAGTGTCTTTAATCGGGTTCTCTTAATGTACCTTTAGGACTTTTGGGGAAATCTGATTGCTTTAGGTCATATTTAGGTAGCAATATAAAAAATTCTAAAGGGTTCAAAAACTTTCAAGCACTGTGTGTGTGTGTGTGTGTGTGTGTGTGTGCGTCTGTGTGTATATATATATACCTCTTTTAAAATTATGAAGTTTTTGGTCTTCTATGTTAAATTCTGAACGATGCATTCATGTAAATGCCGATAAATTAAATCATATATCAAGAGCTTATGTGTTATTGTTTTACTAAACGTTTTTTTTTTGTCCAACCCACTTGATATTGACCTAAGTGTAATGTGGCTCACTATCTAAAATTAATTTAACACCCCTGAGCTAAACTGCGCTTGGTCTTTTCCAGGTTTTAGGGATGGGTGAAGAATGGAAGGGAGGAGACGTGGGACACTCCATTGGTGGAGGACAGAAGGTCCGACTGCTCAAGGAAGCGATGGAGGCTCTGGCTGACCAAGAAGATCTGGTAATCCTCTTTGTGGACAGGTAAGGAGTGATATGGGGGTAGAAAGAGGATACTAATTTAGGCTAGTTGTTGGAAATGAAAGTCCACTTTATAGACACACTTCGGGTTCTACATGAGACATGAGCCACATATTATATGAACAGTAGGTGTTTGTATAGATCAATCTTAAGCAACCAAAAAAAAAACAGCGCTATATTCCTGATAGGTATCTGGAGACCAATCTTTCTGACCAATCAGATGTGTGCTGTGGTATACAATAAACAATAGATGATCTCGAGCGTTAATTAGCATTATGAATTTAAGATTGCTGTAACTGAACCTTACTGGCTGTCACCCTCCTTTATCTACCTACATTATATGGGGGTAGTGTGTTTGTTTTAAGTTAAATTACAGCTACATTATTACCAGGCAGAGACAACGAGCCTCATGTGGAGAATATACTCAGGCTGGAACACTAAAAGCCAAAACTCACAAAAGCTGTACTGTGGGCCTAAGCTAAAATCATCTCATTAAGACTTGTGGGTCAGGAGAAGGTTAGGACTTTTCTTCACTTTGCATGTGGACCAGATGTTTCTCAGGTAGAGTAGGCAGTGTAATAGTTAGGATTTTGTGCTATTTGATATGTTACTGTAATTGGGGTTAATATGTAGCAAAATTGCTACTGGCTAATATTCCATAGAAAGCTGTGAAGTGAAATCCTGATATGAATGTAGCATGTATTATGACCCTCAGTAGGCAGTGTTAATGGCTGCACAGCAGTGCTATTATCTCAAGATATACATTTGTCCAACTACAAGAACTTATATGCTATATTTACTTGCCTAGTCATTTTACATCCATTACTCACATTAAATTATGGCATGCTCAGCATAATGAGTGTGTCTGGCTTGCTGTAATAGACCCTGACATTTATTATCATGATGAGGACTTTAAAAAAGGACCTTTAAAAAGGACCTAGTTTTTTCAGCTCTCTAGATACTTACTTGCAACGTGTGCTGTTTTTGGTTGCTTAAGCTGGATCCATAAAAACACCTTTCCTCAATTCAGGGAAAGTCTTTATTATAAACGTTTCTGAGGTTTCAAGACTGCTAATTATAAATGCACGTGTCTGAATTCAGAGGTAAATTTCAGGTTACTTTATGGCTTCAGAGTTTAGAGGAAAGCTCATAATGACAGCGTTTAACCAAAGATGACTGAGGCTTGCGCTTGAGCAAAGTATTTGTAAAAATTATAGTGGATTCACCTTCTGTTCGTCTGCTGTTCTTAAAATGGTAAGGTGTCTAGTCAGTAATGGAGGGCTGGTGGATGTGCACGTTGGGATATTGCACCTTGTTTTTCAGTTTGGATAAGAACAAATATATTCATAAATAGTTTGCACCCAGGTAGGTGGGGAAAACCATTCATAGCCTACATTGAGTTTGTGTAAATTTCCATGGAAGGAGACTCACTAATGTGAACCTTGATTCACTTCAAATCGTATAACTGTCAGTGAGTTACTGCGATTTTATGTACAGATTACGCTTTCAAGTATAGATTAATTTTTTTTTTCAGTGACGCAAATTTGATAAACGTTCTGTGAAACGTAGTCATTTCATATTAACAGCTTGAAAGAAAGCAATCCAGATCAAATCCACAAAGGCAAAAAAAGTCTTGTTATTCAGTGAGGCCAAAAGTAATGGTGCCCTTTGAAAGAAAGAGGCGTTAGCTTGTGTTTACGGTAGCTAATGCTCTGCAGTGGCTTTTCAGCTGTCTGAGTTTTGCCTTTTATGGAGTTTTGTGGGTGTGGCGAAATGTAAATCAGCAATGTCGTGAAGATTGATGGGCGCATGCGACAATGAAGAAAACCTATATTTCCAAAAGTTTTTTGTAAATCTGCTGTAGATTTTTACTTATTTTTGACTTGTGAAAACATTTATGCACAATTTTACTAAAAGGTTGATGTCCATTCTTAGTGACACAGTTAACTTAGTCAGCATTTATATTTATACTTTTTTGTACTAGAGACAATTCAATCCAAGCACAGGACTGAGCTGTGGAGTTTAGGCCTTGCTCAAGGCCCTACCAGTGGCTAGGATGTGACCTCACATTCCTCTGGGTTATTAGTGCAGAACCATTAGAAGAGAAGTCTTACTATTTACAGACCAGTGCTTAGTGGGTTTGAATTTTTGCATGGGCTGAACAGTGAGGTATGATGTGGAGATAGACGTGCATTTGGACACAAGTGGAGGCCAGATGTGAGGCTGTAGAGTATGCTTCCGCTTTTGGGCATTTATGATGGATGTTCTCACAATGTATGTTAATAGTGGCTGGAACAGGAGCCTTTAAACACCTCTTATTCTTGACACACATTTTCCGGATGGTCCTCAACTGAGTGCCAGACTGGTGACAGTGCAGATGGAAATGTATTCTTAAACTTTCAAGGTCTACTTTAACGTGAAAAAAAAATCGCAGACCCCCCCCCCGTAACAGTGCAAATTTGTTACAAACAAACAGAATGTACAATAATATTTCCATGTTTTATTGAAGCAGATCTGACATTTCTTGCATCAGTAAGGTTCTAATTGGACTGCTTCCTTGATTGAAATAGTTCTCCCTAGGACTTTTTGTTGTAGTGTAGGCACAACTAATGGGGGAGAAGAACCATTTAGGGTGCTAAATGGAACTTTTTAAAGAGCATTACAGTATTAGTATACAAAGGCAGTATTAGTCTTTTGACATTTGGTATATCAGTAAGGTTCTATGGTTCTCCTTGAATCCGTTTCTGTTCTCCGTAGAACGTTCTGTTTTATGGTAGAATGAAAGAAACCTTAAAGATGGAGAAATGAACTAAGGAACTTTTAGGGTGCTAGATTTTTTTTTAAAATTAGAGATTGAACTCTATCAATGTTGGACCATGGCTGCACCAATAAGCGTCTAAGTGGGATCCTTCCTAAAGGAATTTTTCTTGGAAACATTTTTGAAAGAGTTCTCCCTAGAACCTCATATTGGAACTTGAAACTTTTTTTTTTTCTGAAATTCTCTCTAGAAACTCATCTTGTAAAGTAGACTGGTGAAATATTTAATGAGAAAAGCAAACTGAAGAACATTCATGGTGCTAGGTGAAACCTTTTTTATTTTCAAAGAAGTGCGTCTTGGTAGCTTTTCCCCTTTTTTTTTAAATAAATAAATAAATGAATACAATTTTAAGTGGATTGCTTCCTAAAGGGGTTCTCCTTTAAACATTTTCTGAAAGAGTTCTCCCTAGAACCTTCTGTTCTACTACATTTTTTAATGTCCGAACTTGACATTTTTACCCATAGAATTCATTTGTATTAAAATTGTCATTAGATTCCAATCGACATTATTTATGAACATCATAACTTTGATAAAGGTGGGTTGTGAGTTTCACCATTGTAACAAACTTCAACTCTGTTTTATAAATAGAATAGAAAACCATGGACCCCTTTTCTATACTTCACTGACCCACTTTGAGAACCATGGGTCTAGACCACCAGAACATGTAGAAATTCTAACACAAGCAATTGTGTGAGTGCCATTTGAATAAAGTCATATGAAAAGGTCAGACTACAAAACCAAAGAAATAAGACCTTTCTTGCATGAATTCTTACAAATTTGCTAAATTGGGAACCATAGTGATCTATTACTTGGACTCAACGCAACTATATGTTGCTCTAGGTAATTTCTGACACTTTCTCTGTCTCTTTAGCTATGACCTCGTCCTCGCCGGAGGGCCAGAGGAGATCTTGAGGAAGTTCCAGCAGATGAACCATAAGGTGGTGTTTGCTGCAGAGGGTGTGATCTGGCCTGATGCACACTTGGCAGAGAAGTACCCGCACGTCCGCAGTGGAAAGCGCTTCCTCAATTCTGGAGGTAAGCAGCTGGGGAATGTTTGGAAAGGGGTGTTTCTTCGGGGTTTTTTAATGTTCATTAAGGAGACAAATTATTTGCTAAGGTCTTGCTTTGCACACGGGGATTTATAAAGCTTCTGACTCGTACACACGCCCAAACATTATTTTAACTCCAGAGAAGCTGTGTGCATCCAGTGAGCTGGCAAAACCCCGAAAATTATAGTAAGCATCATGACTATATTGAGCCACATAATGATATGATATAGTTATAATATTTAATCTTTCCTGATAAGAATAGGATGGAGAAAGTGTCTTCTTTCTAAACCAGCACAGTCACACAGTGGTATTTCCTGCAGGACAGCAGGCATACTGCTCTATTCATGTCGGAGCGCTTAATGAATAGGGTATTCATCAGAGAGGGAGCGTGTGTGGGGGAGAAAGAGGCAAAAAGACAGTTGAAAGGGTCCACATATGAAGCCAGAGAGTGAGAGAGAAATAGTGTATGTATACGAGAACACTAGTTTTTACCACACCCAAATCCTTCTCTGTGGTTCTTCTTTAATCCTTTATCTCCATCTTTTCCTTCCTCGTGTCCTCCCAAGCTTAATCTAAACCAGGAGCTCATCATGTCCTCCAGACACTCAGTCGGCGGTCGTAGAGGCTTGGAAACCACAGTATTTATCTATTTTAAACAGCAGAATTACCACCTTGAACATTTTGTTCAGTAATGTTGTACACACTCGCCTCCTGGTTTAGACATTGAACTTCTGACCTAAGGTCATGAGTTCAAATCCCAGCACCACCAAGCTACCACTGCTGGGCCCTTGAGCAAGGCCCTTACTTTGGATTTCTCTTTAATAGTGCGTGAGAAAAGGAGCTCTTTTTTTTTGTTTGTTTTTAGGAGTGAAAGCTGACATTTATCTGTTTGAGTTTATGGAATATTATTCTCCTGTCGAACTCCATTGTAGCTGCATTAGCAATAATAATGTCCCCCTTTGATGCCAGTGTGGAAAACAACTGCCAAGTTCTCAAAGGAATAACAAAAATACAGCACCATCCAACAAATTAGCATCAGAAAATAAAGACTAAACACATCACCGATTTTTCAGTCAGCTTCAGTAAGCGCTTTATCCTTGTCAGGGTCCTAGTGGATCTGAAGCCAATCCTGAGAACACTGGCCACAAGCCCACACGCCTCGCATCAATTTAAAGTAATCAATCCCCCTACCAGCATATTTTTGGGAGGAAACCAATACAGACATGGGGAGGGCATGCGAAACCCCGCACACACAGTAATGCAAACTACATGCTGTCCAAAAATATTTCAATATAAACGTATTTAAAGTCATTCATGGTGGACGTTTCCTTTAAGAGCTGAGATATTAAGTGAGCAGATGTGAGAATGTGGTCCCGGCGCACAACGACTGTAACGTTCCAAAAATAACAGTCCTGCAAATTTCCAAATAAATAAATACATAAATAAAATAAATAAAAAAAACTGCTCTAGTTCGCTGGGCAAAGTTATTAGAACATCGCACACACAACATTATCAAATTAGACAAAAAAACTAGCATTATGGAAACAGTGTTTAATTTTCTACACTAAGACGCATTGCAGCAATGTTGAAGGAATGTTTATAAACGTTATTTATTTAAGAAACAATTAAATGATTTTTGAAAGAAAGGCTTGTTAAAAAAATTATAATATGAAGAACTAGATCTCGTGTTAGTAGAAAAGAGCTGTGTGTGTGTGTGTGTGTGTGTGTGTGTGTGTGTGTGTGTGTGAGTAAGGAAGGCCAAGAACAAGAGTTTCCCTTTCTAATTTATTCATGTCTGTGCTCATTGATGGTTAAAATTAACTACTGAAATTATAATTCTAGACCTTGTTGCTTTATTTGGCAAGTAGTAAAGGAAATGTGTTCTTACCACATCTGAACCAGTGTTTTAATTAAGCAAGTGCTTTAAACACTTGAATGAGTCCGTCACATTCTATCACGTTTTTTTGTTGTTGTTGTCATTCTTGAATACTGTTTTTTCTAGTTTTTTTTTTTATTAAAAGACCACATTACTGTGATGTTATTTTTATTTCGTTCTTATTTGTAATACGACCTACGAATGTGTTACTGTAATATGGAGATCTTTATATCTTTATAGTACGTGTGGCCGTCTGGGAAAAGATATGATGTCAAGTCTGAATTCTGACAAACAACCAACAATAACAAGATTTATTCTGCTTGTAAGGTATTGTGAGAAAGTACTTCGCGATATACTTCACAGATGTACAGTGCTCCATCGAAGTGATGTGGGAATTGTTTCGTCTACTTTTTAATCTTGCCTTAGTGTCATCCTAAATAATAAAGAAGATCATGTTGTGTGAGGAGGCATTGTGATAAACACTGTGGTAAACTCAGTCACACTGCTTAAAGATGTCCAGTCTGTTGCTAGCTAAGTTTAATTTCCTTTAGGTAGCTATGTCTCGTAGTGTAATGGACATCATCTAATCTAATCTAATCGGTTTGTAATCTGATGCATTGTGTTAAAATGTCCCCATTGTCCGTACACCGCTGTTATGATGACGTATTAAAATGCAGTTTTCTTCTTTTTGGTGTAACCGGTCTTTAAAATGCTGGGATTTTACTTGTGGTTGAGATGCATGCAAAATAGAAAGCGATATTTCTGTTCAGAGAGGTCTGTAGTTTTCAGAGCTACATGTGTGTATATATATATATATAGGTAATACAGGAGCAGTGTACTTCGTAAAAGAATATTTCACTCGTAGATGTGTCGGATAAGTCTAAAGGACATGGCAATTGTTGCATTTCTTTTCATTTAAGGCTTCCTCTGTATATAGAGTGGGTTTCTGTTAGTTGTTCTACCCCAGAAAGGATCATTTATAATGATTGAAAGGCTTTTCTGTTGTTTTTTTTTTTTTCTTTTTTCAAAATTACAGTTTGGCTCATGCAGTGGTTACACTCCACTCCACAAGTCTATTTATGAAACAGAGTTGAAGAAGCCACTTAAAGGAACGTTTTGTTTCCCATGGATAATCTAAATGAGGGTCTCTGGGTTAGCACTCTTTCTCCATTTTCCTTCTCCCTCAATCTATTTCTCATTTCCTCATTCCACTGTATGCTGTGTGTAGAGGCACGGAGGACGTCTTAATGATGGGCCCTAAAAGGCACGGAGACCCACAACATACCCGAACCCTGCAATTTTCCTCTGCAGCCTGTGTTCCTGAGGAAAGCAGCATGCAGGCCATGATTGAAGAGGAATAGCTGACGCCCTGAGCAGATCGTTGGACTCTCACACAGAAAGCCTGGGCCTTACTGTTTTGTTTTTTTTTCTTTGGGGGTGGATACGTTGGGTCATAACCCACACTTTGCAGAGGTTTCTTCAGGCCCAGCGCCAAATGTGCTTCAAGAGGCATTTTCACAACCAAAATAATTGACATATAGAAACCGCTATGACTTCTGACCAAAGCATGCGTTTCTTCCTCTCGCACACGTTCCTTTATGGAGCGCTATAAACCCTGTGGAATTGTTTTCCAGGCTTTATCGGCTACGCCCCGTACATCACTAAGATTGTGAAGCAGTGGCAGCTGCATGACAACGATGACGACCAGCTCTTTTACACGAAGATCTACGTGGATCCGCTGCAGAGAGTGAGTGTGTGTGGTGTGTGTGTGTGCGAAGTCCAGAGCTAGTATAAGAGCTGAGCCTGTAATTCAACTCGTGATCTAACCACATGGTACTATAACATGCATGACAACACGTTACTCCCGCTGAAAACAAACAGACAGGACAAAAATACACAGTTCGGAGGTTGCATAAGGAAAAAAAAACGTTTACATGGTCACTCTGTCCATACTCTTGCTTCATATCCTGTGTGTGTGTGTGTTTTAGGAAAGTCTTAATATGACGCTGGACCACAAGTGCCAGATATTTCAGAATCTAAATGGAGCAGTGGGTGAGTGAATTCCTACATCTATCAAATGGCTTGGAATTGTGCCTTGATATACATGTAGTGATACAGTTATTTCTACCACTTTCTATTGTTTTTACTACAACAGTGTGGTTCTTGTGGTTACACCTCGGTCAGAGTATCATTTAAAGTAATGGAGATTACCACCAAGTATAAACAGTTTTATTTCTTTGCAGATGAAGTTCTGATGAAGTTCGGGACAGAGAGAGTTCGGATCAGAAACACCGTCCACGACAGTCTTCCCGTGGTCATCCATGGCAACATAAACACCAAAGTAAGCCGTTTCCTCAGGCCCCTTTCACACTTGGGAGGTTTTTTTTTTGTTTGTTTGTTTGTTTGTTTTTCCAGCACACAATTTAGATGCCTGTTTTGTTTTCTGTTTTTTTTGGAGACAAAAACTTTTCAGAGAAGTGATTTATTTTACCTCCTGACTAGAGATGTAACCAAATCCGAAATTCATTATTCATTTTGAACATATTTGTTTTAAACAGATAACAAATGCAGATACAAACAGGAGGTACACTATTATTATTATTTTCTTTAGAAAGCTTGCCAGAAAGGTTCACAAAGAACCTAGTTGATATAATAGTGGGATTCATATCTAATAAATAATAATAATAATAATAATAACAATTGTTCTTGTTCAGGCTCTGCCCGTTGCATTACACCCCTCCTCCTGACCAATCAGGTCGCAAGTTGTATACACAGTATATACAGTGCGTTCTGGCCAGTGCTTTTTCTAGTGTGAAAGCAGACTCACAGAACAGTACACTCTGTGTAATAAGAAGCTTCTAACTAAAACAAATTTTCCATTTCCTGTTCACAATCAGTCATGTGTGACATGTATTCCCAAACACACAGTGTTTCTGGCAAGCTGCACTCATTTCTATGATTTTACAGCCAAGATTTTTGGACGCATGTAATTAGGGCTGCTCGATCATGGCAAAAATCATAATCACGATTATTTTTGGTCAATATTGAGGACACGATTATTCATTGACTTTAGAAACATCATGAATTTCTTGAACTTTTAAAAAATAAATATAAAGTATTTTTAATAGTGGATTTCCTTGAATATAATTCAACTGAAAAAAAAAAAGTAAAACAAAATTATATATATATATATATATATATATATATATATATATATATATATATATATATATATATATATATATATATATATGTGTGTGTGTATATATGTGTGTGTGTGTAAATAATGAAAAAATAAAAATAAATTAGATCACTATGCCTGTACATGTACTTTCCTTACTTATTCGAGCTAAGGATAGCTACTTACAGTCTTTTTTTATGCTTTTGCATGAAATTTCCACGTTTTCTGCATCTCTTTTTACTATATTGATGTCTCTTTTGTAAGCTAGCAGAGCACATCATGTGACGCGTTTCGGCAAATCGCGTCACCAGAAATGAACTTTAAACTTCCTTAGCCAATGAAATTATGTCTCCTGGTTTAGATAAGCCTGTAGTTTCCCACTATTAGTGAGCTCTAGAAAGGAAATGAGCGTATTTAGTCCATCTGTCATGACGCTAGAGGAAATGAGCTTTCCAATGATACCAAATGTTATTTCTTTTTGTTCCACATCGGACTCCTTGAAACCCGAATGCTTTCCAAATGGCTGAAATGGTTTAACCGTTCTTGTCAACCAAAGGCGCTCTTCCTGTCATCTTGGCTCGAGCTGAACTAAAAATGCCTCAGCCTGGTGGGGATTGAGTTTGGCCTTTTAGGAAGGGGTGAAAGCACACCGCTGTGAAGAAAAATGGCACGCGTTTTGTTTTTAAAAAGACCAAACAAAAACATTGCAAAACGGAATGCGGCACAGTAATCGTTTTATCTCGATTATTTTGTTTTCATAATCGTGGGAGGCCACAATCGAAATTGAAATCGAAAATCACATTAATCGCACAGCCCGACACGTGATTTCTCAGTGGGGTGTGGGTGTACACTGTGGCTTCCAAAAAATCCAGCTGATAGTGTCGTAAAGGTTGAAAGCTTGAGCCATGAAATGAATCTTATTGTGAAATACTGGGGGGAAAATATCTAAATGATAGAGTAACCTCCCCTCCCCTACCAGACCAGCTGTTTCTTTTCTTTTCTCTTCACCTCCACCATCATGATAACTTAAACAAACCCTGTCTGGGGTTGAGTCATCATCTCTTCACCTTTAGACATCTGAATGTGTTGCTCTTAATGACCATTCATCACCGACCTTGAGATGAACCTCTGTTCATTCTTCTCAGGCTCTTCAAGAAAATTCACACAATATCCTATAAATGTAAGCATGGCTCATAAGAAGAAGCAGAAACACCACTGAGCTATTGTCAGGGAGCAAAGGTAGCTGTCTGGTTTATGTCTCCTGTCTCTTTATAAACAATAAGAGCTTCTCAGTTTCCGTTGTACCCTGCTGACCTCAGTGAAACCAAGATCACAAATATCCCAGTTCCGAATACGGTCAGGTTTATGGTGAATCGATCTAAGACCCGAGTCCAGGACTACTTACAACACTAACAAGCCTGACTGGATGTAAATTTTGAAAACACTTGCATCTGCTGGCCATCTGTTGATGGACTGGGTGGAGGATTCACCGTTTAGTTTTACAGCACTGGCTTCCAGTAGTGAAAAGAGTGTGGTAGAGTGTGCATGTCTGTCTACATGGCGTCAATCCACATCCAGCAATCTAATCACACACAAGCTTAGCACTCTGCTGTTCTGGCCAAGGAACACACAAAATCCATCCAATAAGACTCTATTTAGTCTCTGTCAGTCAGTCAGTCAAATTTAATTCAAGATCATGATATCACCAAAGGGAATAAAATGTGGATTTGTACCAAGGAACTTCTGTTGTAATCATAAAGCCTGACCTGTACTCGTTCCATGGCTCATTTTCACAATTTTATCAGACCTGTATACTGTAGTGATTTATAATCCCACCATCCAAGGCCCCCCAAACAGCATTAACATTTGACCGAGGCCCCCCTTTTGCAAGATGTCTTTAAAACACATTAAAAATACAGACTTCTGAATATATCCCCTTTTTTTAAATTAATAATTACATCTTTACATTACATTACATTAGGAATTGATTGTGTGTCGTTGTCTGAGAGTGAGAAAGAGGAAACATACTAGCGGGAGGGATGGGCACACCAAATTGTTGAGGTCATTCGGGCGCCCCCTGGCTGCCCCCAAGGGGGCCCCCACTTTGAAAACCACTGCATTAGGGATCTAATGCTGCTTTGGGACTATGTCCTTATTAGCAGTGTACATATAAAATTGAATTGATTTAAGGTGCTAACATTCACAATAAAAGCATCAATAAGACTAGGGCTGGATGCAAAACTAATTTGTTGACATTATTTCATGTTGAAATTATTTTCATTCACATGACTTTTGAGCAAGATAGCAGTACAGAAGCTGGATCCACGATCTTTGAGGAAATAAAGGGTTCTGGAAATATCCAGAAGTGAAAAACAATGTGCTTCCGTCTGACCAATGAGTTATCTTCAGTACAGCAAGGCCTGTACTAGTTGTTCCTGGTCTGCAAAAGAATCCGTACTTTTTTGGAGAAGTAACTAAAAAGGTGCCAAGAACAATGTCCCAAGAAGTACTATTAGTCCTGGTTGCTGTGGTGGAAATGTGCCTGAAAGTATTATGAAAAATGTTCCCACATTCCTTAAAAGGTTCCTGCATCAGAAATGTGCCTAATAATAAAACCATCCCAGTTTGAGACTGACATCTTGGCTCTTTCTATTCAAACCTGTAAGCCAAAGATGATCTTCGGCTCTGGATTTTTAATACGCAACGATGGAGATCGAGGCAGCTGTAAGATAAAATATGGTCAGTGGAATTAACTCAGAACTAATCGGACTTTTCCAAGTAGCTAAGTATGTTACGTTATAAATCTGCTTCATGCCGTATGGGTGCACCAAAAAGTGTAATTTCAGAGCTGGGAATTTAGACTTACAGGCACCAGGAATCCACCTGCATTTGATGAAACCACTTGTACTGACATGGATTTTTAAGGACTTTGCTATGGCTCTGTAGCTTTTTTCCATTTGGAGTGTTGTTTAATAATGTTGTCCCTGAAAACTTTAGGAAGCTCCTTCCCCTTCACTGTAATTCCTACTTGTTGCATGAAATCTTCACAACCAATGGGTTTTATAATGATACAAGGTACAATTTTCATGAGAATTTTTTTGTAGCATTTATATCTGGAAACTGATTTAACTTTTACACACACACACACACACACAGACACAGACACTATATATATATATATATATATATATATATATATATATATATATATATATATATATATATATGTGTATGTATGTATATATATATATATATGTATATATATATATATGTATGTATATATATATATATGTATGTATATATATATATGTATATGTATATATATATATATATATATATATATATATATATATATATATATATATATATATATATATATATATATAATATGTGTATATGTTCACATTTTTAAAACAAATTTAAAACTCATTGTATCCAAGTGTGCACATTTATTACACTACCACTTCATCAACATGAAATCTACTTAAAGAGTCAGAAAATACATCTGTAGTAACATGCGTCATGTTTATCTAGGCAAAACCTGTTCCCTGACTAATTCTTCAGTTTTCTTCCTCAGATTTATTTTAACTACCTGGCTAATTACGTCCCAAATGCCTGGACCTACGAGCAAGGCTGTACCATCTGTGACCAAGACATGTTGGATTTGTCTCAACTCGCAGTGAGTAAACCAAGAAGTCAGATTTCATTGAAAACTGACTCATAATTTGGAATGGGGAGTGGATTTACTGTATATTCCTCCGTGGGAGAGTGTACGTTACATTACGAGTTAATCCTGGTATGTGGGACGTTCTTGAGATATACCAAAACTGTCAACACGTCCAACAACAACAACAGTGTCTGGAGAATTGAGTCTAGGAACAGGAAACTCTGTGTTACTGTGGTACAGGAAATGGCTTTCTGGTTTTTACAGAGGGTTTACTTAAACGGGTGTCACCCAGCACTAGGCCACTTTTTAGTGGCCTAAATTTTATGGGCTTCATGCACAAGGCAAGTTTCAGTGGTTGGTCTGAAAATTTGCTCAGCAGGGTTCAGCCAAGACTGGCAGTTTCTCACAAAGCTGTTCAGGCTTATCGGTGCACCAGCTGTCTGTTGTGTCTGTTGCTTAGTGCCTGTCTGCCCTTCCTTAACCTCCCAGTTGCTCACCATGGGATAATTACTGCCACATGGCAATGGCTGGAAGGTGTAGTAGAGCAGTACTTTTAAACCCTTCTGGCTTCTGTCAGAGATGTTCAGATTTCAAAAGAATCATTAAGACCAAAAGAAAAATGACAAAAAATTTGTGAAGATGAGCATGGTTATATTCATATAATTCTTAGTTTATAGAATATTTGAAACCAAGTTAATTCCAGAAATGTTTAGTAACATTGATTTTGCTTCAGTCTATTACGTATATTGTTTTTGTTTGTTTGTTTTCACCACAGATGACGGCATACATAGGATTCTCAGTTACACAACACTGAGCATGTAAAGTTGAAATTAATACAAAGATTACATAGATCTGTTACAGTGGAACGTGAATACGTGCGATTATTTTTGTATTCGTGTGATTATTTCCACATGTCCACGTCTTTCAGCTTAAATCACATGAAAGTAATTCCCGTGAAAACTTTCTGGTGTCTGTTTTTCCAATGAATAAGCCCGGTCACTTGATTTTTTTTTGCAAATTGTTATGAACTTTTCCCACAGGAATCAAGTGCTGAGTCAATTTCTAATGCAAACGCAGCCATTTCTATTTCGTAATTTTGCCTGAAACACACGGTCAAACACTCGCCACGTGGGTTTAACATCCTGACTTGTATGGATGTATATTATGACATTGCATCTACAGGCTGTGTCTTTTTGTTGGCCAACGCTGAATCAGTGGTGTTTCTTTACTTATGGGGTACGGCCATTTATCCTCTTCAGTGGTGCATTTTGGATAAATGATGTTCACTGTATGTATGAAAAAAGTGACCATAGCTCAGCTGCTGCAGTAGATCTCCAGTTGTGAGCAATCATATGCATTGATTTACATTTTTAACTGAAGGCAGCTCATCGGACCAGAAAGCAACTACAGAGCTGGAGACATTAAGTCAGAAAGTGCAGAATTTTCGTACACTTTCCTAGACTTGTCATTTCATTTACCCTCTCCAGAATTTATAGACCTCTCCAGGGTCTATACACTACTAATACTTTGTTTTTACATGTGTGCTAAAATCACAAAAAAATGCAGTCTTGTACTGTCTTGAACTCATTCGTCATGCTGGAATTGCTGAGCTTACATGGAAAGACATATAGTATGTCCTCAAACTCTTCCTCCATTCTTGCTTTGTTACTAACACCAAGTCTTTGGTTTGATCTCTCTCTCCGCTTTCCAAGTCCAAGGAATGTGGATCCAGCTAAATCACACATTTCATTCTGGCTGAATGCCATGGTCAAGGGGGTTGAAGAGCGGGAATGACTGAATCATGTAATCTTTAGATAAGTTTACTGGGAATGTACATTTGAACCCCTAATCTCTGCAAGTTACTGGCACTGGAGGTTTGTGAAATATGTTTAATGCACTTAAGTGTAGGGTCACACTCATCCAAAATGATGCTTCGAACATTGCGGAAGATCATGTATTTCAATTAAAGCGTTTATCCATAGAAGAACGACACGGAGATAAAACCCAACTTGGTGTGTAGTGATAGAAAAATAATCACATGTAACATGGTTGTGTGGTGCCTTTAAATGCTACCTAAAATAATCAATGATGAAATGTGATGATGAACAGCTCACCATGAAGCAGAGTTACTGTTTTGCCACTCCAAAAATAAATTGTTTTCCTATAACATCACATCCCGAGGTGTTTTACTCCTCTTATACCACATAAATTTACCAACAATTACAAAATTACACAACCCCTTTTTTTTTTTAACCCATTTATAGTTACATCATTACAATATGGCAGCAATAATCAGCTATCACTAGACTCGCATTTTTCCCTTTCATGAAGTTAATAATAATAATGGGGACTAAAAAATGCAGCTGCTTGTCACTTTCCTGTGGTAGAAAACTGAAAAGTACAGCTTTACATCTGATTCTTACATGGGAGACTCCTTACATAAACATCTCCTTATAGAAAACTTCAAAACAAGTAGTTTTATTTATTTATTTATTTTTTTTTTTAAAAATCAATTTACCTGAAGCATCAGCAATAGTTTCTGTGTGTAAGTTGTTCCTATAGAAATGATCATGTATTAGAATGAGTGCATTGATACAGCATAAACTTTGCAGCTGCTGTTATAGAAAATTAAGCAATACCATTCTGACCAATCAGAATCGATGATTTAACAGTGCTGTTTTGTAATAAAAATGAAGATACATTTAAAATTTTTATTGACTGTTTATTTGTTAATTGGCAAAAAAAAAAAGTGCAACTAAACAGTTTCTCTTCTTTCTTAACAGGATTATCCGAGAGTAAGGATTGGAGTGTTTATCGAGCAGCCGACGCCATTCCTTCCAGAGTTCCTGCAGCGGCTCCTGACTCTGGATTATCCCAAAGATAAACTGGATGTCTTCTTCCATAACACCGTAAGAAACAGTTTACAGGCAATTGAGAAACAGCTTCAGCTGCAAGCTAGTGTTTATGATTCAGCCGACAGTGTCGTCTCTGCCCTGCTAGGAGGTATACCATGAGAAGCACTTACAGGCGTTCTGGGAGGAGAACAAAAATGTATTCCATAGTTTTAATGTCGTCGGCCCTGAGGAGATATTGACCCAAGGAGAAGCAAGGAACCTGGGCATGTAAGCTTTTTTGTTTATGCTATATATTTTCACAGCCCCATTGCAAAAAATAAATAAATAAATAAACACATAAGAAGGCTAATGTAGAATGTGAGTTGAAATGAAGTGAAAAAGGCTAGTTTATGATCGAATAATGCCCTCACGTACCTGTCTAGTTTTAAGTATCTGTACTTGTCTTTTTCTTCCATGTAACACTTTTTTTACTCCTTTATTTTCAAAAGAAAAATAAATCTTTCTACTCAATTCATTTCACCTAGATTTATAAAGTTAAAATGTGACTTTTTAGCATCAGACAGGTTCAAGGATCTAAATTCTGCATTACACTTTTGTTTGGCTTTGTATTTCACTTTGTATAATATCTTTGCAGTTTGTATTGTGCCAGCAAGTTCAGTTAGTCTGTATGGATTTATGCAGTTAGTATCATGCTAGCTAACCTAACCTTTGAGGAATTAAGCTGTTGTAAAACTTAGCTAATAACTCTGCTGATAGAAACTCGCTGAATGCTAATAGCTAGTTGTCAGAATAGTCTACAACATGCCTTGATTAATGCAAATAAGGAATAAAGGTGTTGCTGGACTTGGCTAATAACTGACACAAACTAGCTGAATGCTAATTATCATGGCACTTCACACTTATCAAGGCAGTTTATATTGTGACACTAGCTATTAGCATCCAGCTCATTTGGACCATCAGAGACATTGTCATGCTACCTTACATAATGAATTTGGAATAAAGCTGTCTTAACTAATAACCATGATTTTACAAACTAACCGAATGCTAATAGCTAGCGGTCACTCTACCAACTTCCTTGATAAATACAAAGTGTATCATCAGAGTTATTAGCATGGTAGTCTTAGCTAATGTTTTCCCACATTGGTTCTTTGGTGAAAGAGGCGCTAATTTACAATCAGTAACTAGATGTTAATAATCTTTCTTGTCTTTTTCACACTTCAGCTAAATTTAAGAGATTGTACTTTTTCGACTTAACGTAAGTAAAGAATTTGATGCTGTACCTCAGCTTGTACCAGAGGAATTATTTAGATATGCAGTTGCACTTGTACTTAAGTAAAGATTCTGGGTGCTTTTCCCTCCTCTGACTATATACCTGATGGCTTCTAATGTTTTTTGTTCAAGCATGAAGCAACTCTAAGCCCTGGTTTCTGGATACCTGCTCTTATGTTTGGTGTGTAAGCACACAGTTTTACATATGGTATAACACACACACTTGCACACCTGGCTTTATACGTATACCATGTTGGTTGTGAAGCCATATGGAGTATGTTTAACCCCTGCTACCCATAAATGCTTCTGTAACATAAGTGGCCATAGCAGGACATCCATAAAACTTTATCTAGCAAAGTTTTGCCCAGGCCTAGAGTGTGTTTGTTTGAGAATATATATGAGATGAAGATCTGTTAGGTTTGTACAAATGATGGCCAAGAATCAGAAATGAGGAAGATAAAAACTAACAGCCTTTTTGTGTTTCTGAGCAGGGACTTGTGTCGAAGAGATCCTGAGTGTGACTACTATTTCAGCATCGATGCTGATGTCATGCTCACAAACCGACAGACACTGAAGCTACTCATAGAACAAAACAGGTATTTCTCCTGATTTCCTGAGGTCGTCTTCTTATCGCTCAGCTGCTAATCCACAGGAATGTTTCTGCCTTCCAAAATGCTTGCTTCTTAAAAAATAAGTACACCCGTCCTGCGTCCAGTTTTCTCTACATGCTATAGAGACACTACGGAAATACACTCTCTGAGGTCTAAACTGTCACGGTACATTATGCAGAATACAAATGTTCCTCAACCCACTGTCCTGAGGATAGCTTCCTGACCATGGTTCAGTATTTAGCTTAACTTAGTATTTAGTTAGTATTTAGTAACCAAAACTCAGATATTTACAGAAGCGCTGGGAAATTCCTTCTGAATTATGGGGCGAATTTGAAAATGGTACCTTTTAGGAACCTTTTCTCTTGCTTGGAAGATGCACTATAATTTGATGTAGTGTATTTTTCTCCAATGACATGTTGTCCTCATGACAGCAACATTCATCATGTGAACATGTCGAGCTGTTGCAGGAGATGAAATGTTGAGTGTTGGGTCACAGAATTTTAAAATATCAATCCTTAATTTAAATTGTGATTAATCTTATACGGAAATGTTCGTTTTTCAAAAAAATGTTTTTGCTCTAGCTATTCAATACCTGACATTTGAAATGACACATGGCAAGATGACTAATATTGGATAAAAGTTGATGCCATTAAAGGTTCCACACTTAATTTTTTATAGTCAATCTGTAATTCAAAAGTCTTCTTTTCCATTGTTAAAACAAAAACCGATTCTGGACATAGCGCAATTGCTCAAGAGCAAGAGCAACCTCTAGATCATCTGTCCTCATCCTACTTGACCTCTCTGCTGCTTTCGACACTGTGAACCATCAGATCCTCCTGTCAACTCTCTCCAGCCTGGGCATCACTGGAACGGTTCTGCGCTGGGTGGAATCCTATCTCTCTGACAGATCCTTCAAGGTATCATGGAGGGGAGGTATTTCTGAAACTCAGCAACTCACAACTGGCGTTCCACAGGGGTCAGTTCTGGGTCCACTCCTCTTTTCTATCTACACTACATCTCTAGGGCAGGTGATTGAGTCTCATGGCTTCTCATATCATTGCTATGCTGATGACACCCTGCTCCATTTATCCTTCCAGCCTGACGCTCCATCTGTCTCTGCACGCATCTCTGATTGCCTTTCGGACATCTCGGTCTGTATGAAGGAAAACCATCTTAAGCTTAACCTGGCAAAATCTGAGCTTCTCGTCATCCCAGCCTGTCCCTCAATCAACCACAACCTCACTGTACAGCTCGGCTCACTCACACTCATGCCAACCAGGATGGCCAGGAACCTTGGGGTGATTCTTGATGACGGCTAGACCTTTACAGACCATATCTCAGCAACTGCAAGGTCCTGTAGGTTCATCCTTTACAACATCAAGCAAGTCCGACCCTACCTCACCGAAAAGGCTACACAGATAATCCAGGCTCTTGTTATCTCTAAACTGGACTACTGCAACTCACTGCTTTCAGGCCTCCCAGCCAGCTCCATCAAACCCCTTCAGATGATTCAGAATACTGCAGCATGCCTCATCTTCAACCAGCCCAAGAGAACCCATGTCACACCCCTCTTCATCTCCCTCCACTGGCTTCCTGTCACCCCCCGCATCAAGTTCAAGGCCTTGATGCTCACGTACAAGACCTACCTCAACTCTCTCCTGAAGGCCTACGTTCCCTCTCGCAATCTGCGATCGATTAGCGACCGACGTTTAGCAGTTCCAACTCAGCGTGGCGCAAGGTCCCTTTCCAGAACCTTCACGCTAACTGTTCCTCAGTGGTGGAATGCACTCCCAATCTCAATCTCAAACCAACTCACAATAATAATAATAATAATAATAACAATTAATAAATCAATAAATAAATAAATAAATAAAAAATTGCACTTACACCTCTACTCTGTGCACTTTGCTTCTTCTGGAACTCAATTAATGGATCTTGTACAGTAGCACTACTTGTATTGTTCTCTGCTTGATACATCACTTTGCACGTATTTCTCTCATTTGTAAGTCGCTTTGGATAAAAGCGTCCGCTAAGGGAATAAATGTAAATGGAAATGTAATGCTGAACTCAAACTGACATATACACACTGTACATTTTACATTTCCAGCTTCAATGTTTTATTTTGTTTTTGAATAGAAAAATGAAAAAATAAACCAGTGTAATAAATGTGCATAGTAATTCATCGGTGTATCATATTGCGCTATTTAAGGATGTACCAATTCTTAAGATAGACTCACGTGGATGACCGCAGGTGAAATTTCTGATTCTGTAACGGACAGCATGGAAGCTCGTGTCAGTCAACAAAATCCTCCTTATAGCTCAGTGAGCTTTGCTTGAATGGAGGATGCGATGTCTAGAGCAGCATCTGGAGGATTGTTCCAGGCTCATAAAAACCTAGTACTGGTCACAGTAGTGTCTGAAAAGGAGTCTGGATTGGTTGAAATTCCAGCAGCTGGGATTGGGATTAAAAAATAATCTTTCGTACACCTTTACAGTTCATACAAGGTGGACATTAAAACAGAAATGTAAAAAAAATATATAGATATTTTAAAAACAGTGTGCAGTTAATGGTAGTATTGGCGTCATTTTGTGTGAAATATTTTCAGACTAACAAAGTACACTTAGCTGCTGTCTGTATTCTCACCATCTCACTGTTTTATTCACTAGCACATGTACTAGTCGATGTCTCTTTGCAACCCCTGGTAGCCATAGTAACACTTTTATGGGTGATCCTTATTTACACCTTGTCTGGTCCTATATTTCAGAGAGTTTTAAGGTCAGATCATTACCAAGCTTTCATTTAAATGGTAATGATTTTTACTCTGACTGACACGTGCCCTTTGGCTGCCTCTGTCTTCTTCTCTTCCTTCAGAAAAATGATCGGACCTCTTGTCACCCGTCACAGCAAACTGTGGTCCAACTTCTGGGGAGCTCTGAGCTTGGACGGCTATTACGCCCGCTCTGAGGACTACATCGACATCGTGCAGGGAAAGCGAGTGTGAGTGAACTCCAAGAGTTCTTGGAAAGACATAACAGAACCTATATTATAGAATTTATACCAGATTACCGTGGTCTCGCTTTCTCTGATTAGAACGTAAATAAGCAGTGACATATTTTCTGCTAGATTCGATTCCGAATCACAGCGCCTGAGTAAATTTGGCAAGTAGCTCACGCACAGTTTTATACGAGCGGGTTTGGGAAGACGATAATTGTTGATTATGTCACGCGATCTCACCGCAGACTGAATGGGTGAAATGGATAACATGTGTTTGTTTTTTTTTGCTACCAACACAAAACCATGGACTCTGTCCATAGAACACAAATAACAAGTTGAGAAGTTTAAAATGAATAGCCAGCCTGTAATCAAACAACGTGATTTATAGTGGTATTGAAATCTCCATCTCTGTCTTTGTAACAGTGGCGTGTGGAACATTCCATACATGGCCCATGTTTACCTCATCAAAGGCGAGACGTTAAGGAACGAGCTGAAGGAGAGGAACGTTTTCGTCCTGGCGAAGCTCGATCCTGACATGGTTTTGTGTAGAAACGCCAGGGAGTTGGTGAGAACGATGGCACAAGAGCTTGCATTACAAGGATTAGACTTAGCTAGGAGTATTTTAAACAAAATTCTTACAAAGCATGGATCACAATGGATTATTGTTAATACATTATCAGATTAAATTTTTGGAGGCAGTGTGTAATTCTTCTTAATGTCACTGGGCCTCATTTATCAATCTTTTACTAAAGTTGTGTTGAGATGTTTCCAAACGGAACTAAAAATTCTTGCCAGATTTACCAAAGTTCAACTGTACTCGTGCTAAAGGTTCATTAGCATTGGAGTCAGAGCTGTTTTACGTTTAGTGACGCCATAAAATTCCATAATTGATCAATCTGACATAGAGCTGAAAAGATCAACATTATTTATGAGTAGATTTGTTTATTTCCAGCTTGATAAATAAAGCCTAAAGCCTCCACAATTCAGATAGTGTTAGTTTACAGATGTGATGTTTCTTAATGCCTTCAAACATCTGCTGCACTCCTGTAGCAAAGACATAACTGGCAAGTAAGCTTAGTGTATCAGTATGCTGTTTGTGTCCAAGGCATGACCTTTGTGTGTTTACGTTACCTACTGTGGTGCATTCGAGGTTTCTTCCTTTTTGTTTGTGCCACATCATCCTCCCCTCCTCCATGCATTACCTGTGACCTTTAACCACTGAGAATGGGAATGTCCAGCTGGCATTCTTAGCCCTCCTCACTTCTCCCTCCTGATGCATTAATCCATTAACAATTTCAGTTCTGAAGGATTGCAAGCTAGTTTTTTTTTTATTCAACTCTTAACCCAAACAAGAATTTTTTCACCAAATATGAAGGGGAACCAGAAACTTGACTTGGCAATACAAACCATACACATTCTTTGGGTTCCAGATGGATTTTATTGGGGAGTTAAGGGTTCTTCCTTTCCTATAATCTATCTAGTACCCTAAAAGTTCAAGTTCAGGTAAGCCTCTGAATAAAACCCCCTTTGATTAAACTATCCAAAGAATCTCCCAAAGGACGTGTAAATAAGTTCTACTCAAAACTCTTCTGGAGAGCAAAAATGAACCTTGGTTCCCCATGGGACCAAACCAAATAAAATTAAGTTTCTACATTTAACTTTTTTTTTCTATACTGTATATTTAGAAAATACATACAATCAGTTACTCTTTAAATGGGTTCCATATAGCACTGTAAATAATAATTCAGTGAGCCCTTATATGTCACAAGTATAACTGTACAACAGAAGATTTGTCCATCAAAAAGGTTCCATGTAGAATCATTTTGGAAGGCTAGAACCATGAATCATCCAAAGACTCACAGAAGAATAACTGCAAGAATATACCTACAGTAAGAATTACTACACACTTAGTGAAAAAGCTTAATTCTGGTACCCCTAAGGAATTTTAGGAACCCTTCATGGTTCTATATAAAACGCACTGAGGAAGCTAAGAAACCATAAACAATCCAAAGAAACCCATGGGGAACAATTTAATTTAAGAATGTTCAGGAGTTCTACTTCTACTTAGTTATAAAGAAAAATCCTCAGTTCTCGGATTCTAAATGAATTTTGAACGGTTCCCCAGAGGGGTGAGGCATTTAAACTGCTGCATTTAGCATTTAGTTTGACAGTGCACATACAACATCTCAAAAATACACTTAGAAAAACAGTTCTATCTAGTACCCTAAAGAATTCTTTGGTTTGTCCCTGTGGCCAGATTTCCTCTAAAAAAAGGATCCATGGAGAACCATTGTTAGAAAGCTAGAACTACTGACCATCCAAAGAACCCCTGAAGAAACTATTTTCCAAAAATATACTTAATTAATAACTAGGTAGAGAAATGGGGTTTAAAAAAAAGTTATTTGGGTTGTCCCATTTGGAGCATCCTCCAAATTTCTATGTAGAACCTAATAACAGACTGATTTCTTATCAGAGATGAACCACTTTAGGAATCTAAGACCCCATAACCGTCCAAAGAATTCGGACAAGTGAGAAACCCCCCTGAGAAACAACTGGTTCCTTGGGGGTTCTTTGGATGGTTAATGGTACTAGCCTTCTTAAATGGTTAACATATGACTACACAGAGGTTTGAAAATGGATTAAAATATAGCACCATTAAGGGCTTTTAGTTCGCTCCTTTCAGAGAACCCTCAAAAGAACCTAGTAACAGAGTAAAACAAAATAAAGTAGAACTACTTAACTCAAATAATTAAGAACCCTTAACCATACAATGAAATGATTAGATCTGTGTTGATGATTGACTTGTGTGTGTTGGTAGCTCGAACAGCAGAAAACTCGAGATCCTCCAGAACTGATTTTGGAACCACGTTCCAGTCTCCCTCAATCAGCATGAACATGAAACCCATCACTCTCAGCTTGGCAGAGTGTGAAGTTTTATAGATTTGACTTTAATTCTCCCAGCATGTGAGATAAACGCAGGTTCTGTGGTTTACAGGCAGTGTGGCTTTATCGTGTGCAGGAACCTCCTCTCTGCTGAAAGGGTGCTCGAGTCTATGATGTCTCCATCATGTGCTTTCTGTGTAACTCTGTTGTGTTCAGAATGAACGTTACAGATTTTACATGGTGCTTTTCCTTCATTCTAGACAATACACAGAGAAAAAGACTCTCCTTCTCCGGAATCATTCCATATGCTCAGATCCCCAAAGGTTTTATTATACTTTTTGATTACTCTGCATTATACCCACATCAACACAAACATGTTCTTTACTGTTAGAAACATAAGTATCTCTTTTCCAGTGGTTCTAATGTCTGAATACTGAATACAGAGAATACAGCAGCAGTATGTTACCCTTATAGTGTATGTGTGGCCTGGGAAAACCCTATATATATATATATATATATATATATATATATATATATATATATATATATATATATATATATATATATATAATATCTGTCAATCTAGCATGTACTATACATTCATGTGAAAAAATAAGTACACCCCATGGAAATTGTTGGCTTTTTTTGACATATTTGGACAAGCAAACATTTGATCATCTTTGAAACCGTGCCTATTTGAGTGGTTTGAACAAAACCTCAAGAATAAATAGCTTTTTCAATCATTTATTCAACAGAAATCTCAATCCATGGAATATTTTTTCTGTAGAAAACGTAAGTACACAAATGGCCTCAGAAGCTAGTATTGTCCCCGTATGAAGAAATACTTCCTTTAGGCGTTTTTGCAGAATTGTCCACCAGTCTCTCACATCGGCTTGTTGGAATTTTTGACCGCTCGTCCATGCAATATTCTTTCAGTTGCAAGATGTTTGATGGTTTTCTTGCATGTTCTGCCCGTTTTAAATCCCCTCACAACATTTCAATGGGATTCAAATCCGGGCTCTGAGTAGGCCATTCCATAACCCTCTATTTCTTCTTTTTGAGCCGTTCCTTGGTGGATTTACTCGTGTGCTTAGGATCGTTGTCCTGTTGAAAAGTCCACTTTCGGTTCAACCTCAACTTTTGGACAGATGGCCTCACATTATCTTCAAGCACTCTATGATACAGAATTCATAGTTGAATCAGTGAATGCAAGCTGTCCAGCCCCTGATGCAGCGAAGCAACCCCAAACCATAACATTTCCCCCACATTACTGTATACAATACAAAATAATGAACGACGTCTCACTTTATCAAAGATTTTAAGCAAGCTTAGGCAGCAAGCTAACAAATAATTATCATTACTTTTTTTATAGATGGGTTTGTTAAACTGGCTGTGTGTTTACCTGACGTAATTTTTTTCAGAAAGCCTAGGGAAGTCTACGTTTACATTTACATTTATTCAGCATCAGACTTTAAATTGTCTTATTCCATTGGCAGATAACTTTGCTTCTTTCTAGAATAATTAAAATTCTCAATAACAAAATTATCAACCAATAGAAAAAGACTATTTAAAATGTAATAATAAGTTGTCAATAAATACGGTAGGTTGAATAATCCTATATTTTGCCCATCAATTTGCCTGTTTGCCAGAATTCACCCAAAACGACATCTGTTGGGTTTTCCCAGATCACAATACATATATGACTTAAAATCCTATTTTCTGATACCCAATTTCATAGCATTGGATGATATTATATATGATTTAGATTATAGTATGTTCTAGTTTTATTAGATTATACTGTTTGTTCTAGTAGTCGAAGCACTGCAGTCACACCAACTGGTTTATTTAACACTGAGATCACTTGGAAAGCAGTCTGAACAATCTCTGCCAAATCCTTTGGCAGAAAGATGACAAGTTACATCTGTTAGTTTTAATCAACCTGAAGAGAAAGCACCTGGGTTTTAGATGACCTTTAGTCGTAGTCCTTTCAATTTTCCCCATCCTTAGCGTGAGGAGAGTGAAGATCAGGAAGCAGGAATGGTCACCTGCTTCCAGGAATTCCCTGCAGCAACCTGTTCCCCCTCCCCCACCCCAAATTCCTTAGACCCTCAATAACATAAAGCTTATACCGTAACTCTAAAAAAAACTCCTTGACCTATCTCGGTCTAGGCATTAACACCTGCTCCAACACTGTAATCCAATGCTAGTGATGGTTTTATTGACGTATTGCATAGTTTAAGTGATTCATTTTGAACCGGAGCAGGTGAAGCCTAGACTGAGAGTGTCTTGGAGACTCACATACTGTACCTAAGAGTAAGATCCCCTCACCCCCTTCTTCTTAGGGTGCTTTCATATTTATTAGTCCATTTGCAAAGTCTGAATCAGAGTTGATACTTTTGGTTCGCTTGGTTTGATTTCACATTTCATATAATTAAAGAAGCAAAAAGAAAACAAAGAAGAAGACTGGCTGAGGGTTGTGTATGGCTGAAAAAAAAGTACTCGCAAAACTCTCGTTCATTGGTCAGAAATGCGGCGATGGAAAAAAGTGAACAAATCTTTCCCAGGTGCATGCAAAAATCACAAAAATCACCCAAGAATGGAGAACACAGAGCTGGCGCTCAATGTACATGAGTAGTTTTAAACATTTCATGTATCCTCCAACGTATATTTTCTCTTTTTGTTTGTCGGACCAAATATTCAGAAATGCATCACACTTTTGTAACGCTACAGGTCTGTCCTTTCTCACAGTTTGTGTCTCGCAGGTCAGTTTAGCCGCTCCTTCCTGCAATCGACTCACACTCACATTCTCACCGCACTTGAGTTCAATTGGAGGAGGACCGAGTCCACCTTTGCATAGTCATTTTAAGAATGTTTTTTTTTTTTTTTTTTTTTTTTTCTTTTCTGAGTGCGATTGCTGTGTCACCAATGTGGAAATCACACCAGGGTTCAACTCAAATGGACTAATGTGAAAGCACCCTTAGTGGAAGAGAATCACTATTGCTGGAGTTGTCCATTCCCTTCCTTCATCCTTACCTTACCTCCCTTGCTGCTCTTTTCTACCATTTAAAAAAAAAACAAAGAAAAAAAAACACACAGATCAACAGATATTCGTAATTGAATTCTCACTGAATCTTTAGGGACCCGACACGCAACATTAGGGACTCAACTACACTTGATCACTTGTGTAATGTCGGCCATCTTGTTTTCAGCTGAAATGTAACATGAGATCTTTGTATGCTACAGGGAGTTTTCATGTACATTACAAACCGTCATGAGTTTGGAAGGCTTATTTCTACGGCCAACTACAACACGTCCCACTTGAACAATGATTTATGGCAAATATTTGAGAACCCAGTGGTAAGTATCCAGATGTTTCTCTTCTTCCTAAACTGTTTATATGGAAAGATGTCTGAAAACTGACTAGAAGATAAACTTCTGTAAATCTTTGCATCTCTTTGCATCATTGGTTAAGAATGAGCTTGTGAGTACAGATGGTTCTGGAATGTAATATGCACAGCTGGAGCCCTTTTTATTATTGATACAGTAACTTGTGAGTTTAGTCAGTATGACAGCTATATTATGTTTCTCTTTAAGGACCTTTGACAAAACAAACTATGGCACTAATCTGTTTTTCCCCCCTTAGGACTGGAGGGAGAAGTATATCCATCCCAACTACACCCAGATCTTCACAGAGAACCGTTTGGAACAGGTAGAGACATTACTCTAAAAGTGAAATTGAATACATCCTATATATGTAGCAAGTTGACTGAACTTCCAAACCTCAGTATGTATCTGTATGTAATGTTTATGTATGTGTGTGTGTGTGTGTGTGTGTGTGTGTGTGTGTGTGTGTGTGTGTAGCCATGTCCAGATGTGTTCTGGTTCCCTGTGATGTCTGAGCGAGGCTGTGATGAGCTGGTGGAAGAGATGGAGAACTTGGGCACTTGGTCAGGTGGAAAACACGAGGTCAGCCAAACTCTGTTTGGAAATAGACCGACAAATGATCAAAAAGAGAGTCTCAAATATCCAAATATTTTTTTTCCTGGTAATTCCGATGTAGTCTTGAGGTTATGAGGCTGCTGGGAGTGTATTTAAACACCATGTGCAGGACATATTAATGCAAGCACTGATGACCGAGGGTGGAATAACAGGATCTGGAATTTATTCTCTAGCAATTGCTTCCTTTTGCCTATTGTCCAGAATTGTCCAGTTATATTCTTGCTGCATGACCCACGTTCTCTTGTGATTCATTTTATGGACAGATGTCCTCATCCTGGCCCAGATTCAGCAAAACAGGTGCACCCAAACCATGATACTACCACTATCGTCTTTCACAGAAGGTTCTTATGCTGGAATGCAGTGTTTTCCTTTCTCTAAACATAACGCTTCTCATTTAACCTAAACATTTCTATTTTGGTCTCATCGATACACAAAATATTTTTCAATTTAGCCTTCTGGCTTGTCCACGTGATCTTTAGCAAACTGCAGATGGGCAGCAATGTTATTTTAGGAGAGCAATGGCTATCTCCTTGCAACCCTGCCATGCACACCACTGTTGTTCAGTGTTCTCCTGATGGTGGACTCATGAACATTAACGTTATCCAATGTGAGAGAGGCCTTCGGTTTCTTAGAAGTTACCCTGGGTTCCTTTATAACATTGTGGACTACTATACGTCTTGCTCTTGCTCAATCTTGGTTGGTCGATCACTCCTGGAGAGGGTAACAATGGACAAAGGACACTGTTCACTTGTTATTGCAAGTCATGCTGGAAATAAGGCATAGGTTTCTTCAACTTTTTAAGTAATAAAACACTTTGAGGCATGTCGTTTATAGAAAAATAATCATTGACGGGGTGGCATGATGTGACCCGTCATAAAATGGACAGCTAATGTTGTAGAGCAAACATTACACAAAACAAGTTCGTTCCTGTGACGTATATTTACGTCAGACAACAAGGGGTTTAATATAACCCTGTGATTTGAAGCTGCAGTACTGTCAGAGCTGCTGTTATAGAAAATGAATCAACACGTTTGTACCCCCCACATTGAAGAATTCAGTAGTGCTGTGGGATATTTTGTTCATATAACTATATCATGTGTGTTGAATATCAGAATAACCGATGACCAGCACATTCCTCGCATAAGCACGGTCCAATTTTGCAATAAACATCTTTATACCTCCACAGGATAAGCGCATCGCTGGAGGATACGAGAGCGTCCCCACTGATGACATCCACATGAGACAGATCGGCTATGAAAAGGAGTGGCTGCACTTTATCCGAGAGTTCATCTCACCTGTCACGCTCAAGGTCTTCTCTGGATATTACACCAAGGTGTGGAGACACGTTTGCACTGTGCACTGTTAGATCCTTCCTGACGCTGGAGAGTAATGCTAAGTGAAATCATGTCTATAACCCCTGAGACAGGTTTAAAAGGTGGATCTCTGCAGTAGATGCACTCTTGTCTATTCGCCTTTCAAGCCCTCTGCTCGGTTTGTCTCAAGGAATGTGGCCTACAGTTAATTCTGAAAGGGGAAAAAAAAAAAAAAAAAAAAGCAAACAAAGGAGCTCATTCTTTATTGATGTTTGGAACAGAAGCTGTTCTTTGTGGAATGCATGTGTTTTAACTTGACAAGACTCTGAATGAAATGCTTTCCTTGAAACCAGTGTCTGTGTTGTGTTTCATACAGGGCTATGCTCTCATGAACTTTGTAGTGAAATACACTCCTAACAGACAGGCCTATTTGAAGCCTCATCATGACTCATCCACCTTCACCATCAACATCGCGCTCAACCATAAAGGCCTAGATTTCGAGGTACTTTTTTTTTTTTTTAAATGACATTTAATCAAGTTCTCTGGGCTTCCAAAATCATGCCCAATTGGCGAATTGTTTACATCCATAGTCTAGCAGCTCATTTTGAAAGGTTTTAGACATACCTGTGTTTAACTGTATTCGATACGGCAAATATTTCAGCCCAGCTACTCTCAAAACCACACAAAAGACCTGAAATTAGGCTAAAACAAGTTGGGCTGGAAAGAGTTACATTTTTCTTTTCTTTTTTTTCCCCTCAGCCTTTGCATGGGGAAATACAGTCACTATGGTGGGTTAGATTTCTGATATACCGACGTTATCCAATTCATAACTCCCTGCTCCGTCGCCCAATCTCTGCAATATATCTTACAATGGTTAGAAATGGTTCTGTACATCCTAGATGCACGGTCTGCACTTACACTTTGCTTTTGTTCGTGGAAATTTATTAGATTCCGATTATTTGTTATAAAACAAGATCTCGGTGGCTGCAGAATATTTTTAACTAGCACAATTTGATGTAAAAACCCTGGCAACTCTGTCATTAACAATCCTGTTTGTTGCTCCTCCCTCAAGCGTGGGTCAATGGGCCTCTCTTTGCGCTTGTTGTAGTTCCTATTTTTGACCACCAGGTGCAATAACAACTGAATGGAGCTAAATAGGGCAATATTATTTTTTAAATTGCTGGTCATTCGATTGAGGTAATTAGTATTTCAGTGGAATTTCAAGTGTATGGAGTTGTGAAGGAGGACTTTATGAAGATTAACTTTTACATCGCATGTGTTACGGTGTTATTTTCCATCCTGGTCCGTCAATATGATCACAATCTTTTACTTAGATTCTAATAAAGAGTAAAGTTATTTTGTTTGCAAAGATGAATTTTCGACACATGTTTTTCTCTTCTTTTTCTCTTCTCTTCCAGGGTGGAGGCTGCAGGTTCCACAGGTATAACTGCTCGATAGAGTCTCCAAGGAAAGGCTGGAGCTTCATGCACCCAGGCAGACTAACGCATCTTCATGAAGGACTTCCCACCACCAGCGGCACACGCTACATCGCAGTGTCCTTCATCGACCCTTAATTCCGTTCTCCGAATGGCCGGTTTTTAGATTCTGCGTGTCTGATTTGTTGACTTTTTGTTCTTATTCTAGAAAAGTTTTTCATTTGCGCCTTTTGTGTCTTTTACTGCTGTGCAAAGAACAAAATGAGTTCAGTCACCGAAGATGCACACAGATTACAGACATACACACACACACACACACACACACACACACACACACACACACACACACACACACACACACACAGTTGCAATAATTAGGATAGTTTTTATTTTTATTTTGGAACACAGTAGTGCTTGGGAAATAATCCCTTTCTTCCCTTTCTTAAAAACCTATCAGTTAAAACCTAAAATATTTTTTTTTAGGTTTTGTAATTCTGTTCATCAAATTATTCAGGAGAGAAAACACCTGCTGTCATTTTTATTCATCTCCAACTCAGAGAAATATAGTTTATTTTATTTTTATCTCTGCAAATTAACAAGCAGAGAAATGACAACCAGATTTGATTAGAATTCTGGTTGAACCGAAGTTCATAAGATTTTTACTTGAAGTGCTAAGTTTTCTGGATGCAGCATGAGCTTAGTTTGCATTAAGTTATATTCTTGGTTGAAAATACATCATTGAAAATGTTTGGTCTAGGACTAGGCAGAGAACTGTATGTACCCTGAAACTGGCCTAAAATGCAATACTGTAAAAACCCAAGGTCAAAACATGTCCATCACGTCCTCACTTCCGGAATTGAACATTGTGGAGATGTCAGATATTTTACTTTCACTGAAAGTTGTTGCTTTTTGACTGAACGTTGAGCCTCAGCCGCATCCATCTGTTTTAACTTATTTTAAAGAAAAAAAAAATGTTAAAAATGTAATAAATGAAGATGTTTTAAAAAAAAAAAACAAAAAAAAAACAACAAAGCTGTTTCATTTTTTTAATTGTCACTCAACGCTTCATTTGTAGAAAACGAGGCAAAAAGAATGCTGTGGTGTGAAATGAGCTGTACTGAAACTACAGAAATGTGCAGTCACACGCCTGAGCCTTCAGCCGAATCAACTCATAAACGCACACCCACACACCAAGAAATTCCACACCTCACACTTTTGCAGAATGATCAAATACGTAACATGTAGGTCGATCGGGCAAATGCGTAAATTCTTCAATCTGATTGGTCAGAAGGTGTGTCATTTTTCTATACTTAAACTGTTTTTTTTTTTTTTTTTTTTTTTTTTTTTTTTAAATACCCCTTTATCTGAACTTTGTTTTAGCTGTGTATCAAATGTTACATCTTAACCAAAGCATCAAAAACCATCTTTTTTTAAATGTCTGACTTTTCTTCTGGTCTGATTTTCTTATTTATATAGCGCTCTGGGAAAATGATAATGAGTCTTTATTAATCACATATATATTCCAGCACAGTGAAATTCTTTTATTCGCATACCCCAGCATGCCAGGAAGCTGGGGTCAGACATGATGCAGTGCCCTTGGATCGGATAGGGTTAAGGGCCTCGCTCAGGGGCCCAATAGTGGCAGCATGGCAGTGCTAGGGCTTGAACCTCTGACCTGCTAATCAGTAACCCAGAGCGTTAACCACCAAGCCACTAGTGCCCCATCATTGTGCTTGATTTCTGGCAAACAGCCAAACAAGGATGTAAAAATCTGCCAACAATGTTATTTTTCCACCTTCAAGTACTTCAAGAAAACAAGATTACAGTATTTCAACAAAATGACATGGAAATGTTCCTACTTTCCAAAACTTAACGTAGCATCTGCCTGCAAAGATCATGTTCTGTAAGCAGCCAGTTTTTCAGTGATAAAACAATAAATAAATCTGTCAGTCTGCATGAAGATGCATGAAATCTGAGACACACTTTGATCAAGTTGCTGAATACTTACATGCTGTAGCAAAATGGACGCAAGTCTAATCCAGTCAGTTTGTAATCAGATGGCAGTTGTTAAAATGTCCACCATACTCCTGCACTGTCACCTCATCATCAAAACAGAGAAGAGCGCATACACAATCTGTACAAGGTTTTAAAATGTTTGGGTGACCTAATTAAGAAGAAAAGAAAATTAGTCAACAGAACAGAAGTGAGAGGATACATCAGCAATGTTAGCGTGAACTGAGACCAGTGAAGTGAAGTGATGACAATGAGGCTCGTGTTTAAACAACAGGAGTGACTTTTACCTCAGGTGATGAGACAAAGACTGATGTGGATGATGCTGGTAAACAAAGTGAGAAGTTATTTTCCATTGTAATGGACAGTAATGTTTTTCCATCAGTTGATTAGGTTAAAATGGAGTCTTCAATGAAATCTTTAAACATGGTCTTCTTCCATCCATCCATCTTCTATACCACCTTATAGTTTTCAGGGTCACGGGGAAACCTGGAGTCTATCCCAGGGAGCATGGCAGTGTACATCCTGGTCAGGGTGCCAGTCCATCTCAGGGCACAATCGCATACACATTCACACACCCATTCATACACTACAGACACTTTGGACATACCAATCAGCCTACCATGCATGTCTTTGGACTGGGGGAGTAAACCGGAGTACCCCCCCACAGCCCGGGGAGAACATGCAAACTCCACACACACAGGGCCACGGTGGGAATCAACCCCCGAGCCTGGAGGCGTGAGGAAAACGTGCTAACCACTAAGCCACCGTTTGCCCTTGTTTTCTTCCTTTTCGCTTTTAACCAAAGTTTAAAACCTTGGAACCTAAAAATTCATGCCAAAGAGAAAACTTTCAGTTCGGGAAAATCTGTAGCCTTGAGAGCTACTGAAACATAATCGTAGAAAATGGTGGGATTTCAAGGATGTGAAGCGTTCTCTCACATAATACTCCCATTGATGCATCCCATGAGTGGTATCACAATGCACATAGTACAGTAATGACCTAAGATTTTCTGCTATACACTGGTCAGTGTTGGGTTCATTGCAAAGAGGAATTTGAGATGCTTTGGGGAAATCAAGCTCATATATCCTATATATTTGCAGTGCATCTGGGTGCCTTTTTTTTTTTTTTTTTTTTTTTACAGCAAATAGGGATGAGGTCATGCTCTATGATTTTATCAAATCATCATGGAGGTGTAATTTGTGAAGGCGATTCAAAGACTCCCTCAGAGTCTTGTGGGACATGGGAGGAGATTTTTCTCATCCTGGTGCTGCTCCGTTGCGTGACTGGGTGCACGTCTGAGAATTTCCACGTCTGTGTGTGTGAAGAGGAGAAATGGGAAAGGAGAGGAGGGAGGGCTCATAGTCAGGAGAGGGCACGCAGCACCAGGATAAAGAATAACGTTTCTTTGTGGACAAGAGAACCACATACGCACACACTAGGCCTCTGAAAGGTGGCATTGATGCCGTACAGCAGCACAGGCAACCTGCCAAGCCAATCAGCTAACAGATCTCCAGAACACCAGTACAGTAATGCAGAGTTAGGAAGAAAAACTTCAATCTCGTCTGAGATCTGTGTGTGTGTGTGTGTGTGTGTGTGTGTGTAATTTGGTAAATTCTGACATTATTTGGTGTGCTTTTGGTGAGTTGTGTGTAATCACCTGCAACGTTTGGGGGAGAAAAATATTTAAATGACCCTACCGATCACATTCATTTACATGTGATTATATATTTATAATTTATTTAAATAAATGCACATAATTAAATAAAACCAGATGCCAATCACTATCTAAAAATAAATGAATCATGGGGGAAAATTGCATGTAAATTGAATTAATCATTAATGAAATCACCTGTGAAAATACATTATTCATGTGTAAATAAATAAATAAATACATGAAAATCAATTTCATGTGAGTCATGTAAGAAAATAAATCACAAAAAAATCAACACTTAAAAATAAAAGAATCATTAGTAAAAAAAAAAAAATCATGTGAAAATAAAATGTGAAATGATCACATAAATCATGTTTAAAAGTAAATCACGTGTCAAAAATCAATGATGTGATAAAAATGAATGTAAAAATAAATCATGTACGAAAATCACATGACAAATGAAATATAATGAAAATAAAGGAATTGTTCATAAAATTGCATGTGAAGATAGATAGATAGATAGATAGATAGATAGATAGATAGATAGATAGATAGATAGATCCACATGTGAAAATTAAAAAAAAGGGGGGGAAATCACGTATAAATAAATGAATCATGTAAAAAAAAAAAAATCATGCACGCACGTACACACACACACACACACACACACTCACAAAAACAAATCTAGTCAAAGATGTGAAAGCAGTCTCCGAATCCGGGTGTGGTCATAGAAACCAAACTCTGGTCCACCTAAAGAAACCACACCATGTGTGAAAGCAATTCAGGCCTGGGGCTTGACCTCAAATAACGTGATTGGTTGGACTTGTCACATTACCTCCTGCTTCAAGTTTAACAATGGCTGGGAAAGACGTGTAGTTGGTCTGAAAAGGAGGCAGAGTATCTATAACATGGACTGCAGCAGTTGTTTTTTTATTCACGTGACCAACTTCATCTGAACCCTTGACCAGCATTTTAAAGTAAAATGTAACAACATTTAAATAATACATTAATTACATAAATATTACTAACAACAGTAAAGTGATCCTCTTGGGGAAAAAAATGGGTTACTCGAGGGTTATTTGAAGGTAGTTAAAGGTTCTAAGCTTCCTAAATGTGTTCCATGTGGAACTTTTACTGTTAGGAAACCCCTCTATTCTAGTACTCTATTTAGAATCTGTACGTAAAGTCCAAATGAAGTGACTTGAAAAGTGCAGAGTTATTCCATGTGTTGATGTAATTTCCACTGAAACAGGAAGTCAGGGTGGGACATATTGACTTGCTCCTCCTCCTTTTTAAATAGCCAATAGCATTTAGCTTGTCTCACAGCCCAGGCTAAGCCATACTTGACAGTTAGTACCATGGATTTTTATAATATTGGGGGTGGGGGACTTCTGATTCTAGAGAGCATGTGATTGGACGGAAAATCTGATGAGAAGCTGAAGTGCAGAATGATGTCATCAAAAATGTTGATCCGTATTAGTGGTAGAGAGAGAATCTGTCATTTTGAATGTATATATCTTCTAAATGTGAATTTTGTCACTGTTTTGGAGCACACATTAGCTTATACATAACGTTAAGGCTAACATATTCATACTAAAAGCCACAAAACGTCAATTTTGATTTCATGGGGACTTCCCATATGGGGTTCCCCTAAAAAAAGTGACTTTTACATTCTGGCCAAATGTAAAAAAAAAAAAAAAAAAAAATGGACTAAGAAATCACTCAGATGTGAAATTTTTGAAATTTACATGTTTGCCCTTTAGCTATAAATAAGTAAATAAATAAATAAATAAATAAATAAATAACATTCCACGTCCCAGAATCTGATGATAGGTTATTGACTGTGAATGTTAGTAGAGCTTAAGTTCTGGTTTCTGGCTGTCCCTACATAGTCCTTTATATGCCATGACTGTTTAGGTCCAAGTCACATTGGCAAAAAAAATAATTTCCACTGGTTTGGAGAGCGGAAATGTGTCTAACTGCAGAGTATGGTGTATCACATAATCATCACTCGCTGTGTGACACAGTACACACAGTACACACTCCGGCCATGACCACACCATTGACTGGGCCTCCTTTCAATTTACAGATTACAGTACAGAGCACCACTCACAGACACACACATACATTTGCATAAAGCTGTTTATCTATACGTCAACACATGCGCTTCTGACATGAAATCATGCTAGGACACATACAATTTACCCACACATGCACAGACACAGATACAGCGTCTATGCAAGGGTGGATAAATAATGCATTTATTAGCTTGCCCACTAGGCAAGAAAAAGCTACGCAGTGCCTTATTTACTTGCCTGGAAACTACAGACTAAGAGATATGAATGAGCACAGCTGTATACAAAGAAAATTAGGCATCCCCTGTCTAAATTCCATATTTTGTTGATTTTTGAAGTGAAAAGAATTAAACACAAACTTTATATATATATATATATATATATATATATATATATATATATATATATATATATATATATATATATATATATATATAAAACATTTTTCTGCAAAGGTTAATTCACAATTACTCTATATTTGATGAACCTAAAAAACATCAAATAGTAACTGTGGCATATGCAAAAACGTTCAATTTGTAAAGTCTCAGAACTTATTTCACTCATTCTGCCTTAATTGACTTATCAGGACTCGTTACTCAGGTCAAGAACTGTCATTAGAAATAACAATCCCAGAGCATAAAGTCTCTGACTCTTCAAACTTTGGCTTAACATTCAACAAACATGTGCTCCTCTAAGCAGCTGACTGAGGATCTGAAAATGAAGCTAACTGATACCCACAAAGCAGAGGAAGACTATAGATAAAAAAAAAACTATCAAAACACTTCCAGCTCTCAATTTACAATTGCGCAAAATGTCAATATGAAATGGTAGTTCAGACAACTGTACAAATCAAGGCAAGCTCTGGAAGACCAAGCAAACTTTCAGATAGAACTACGTGTATACTGGGCAGAAAGGCAAATCAGAACCCCCAAATCACACTAATTACCTGCAGGAAGCAGGAGTTATGGTGCACCATTCTACTCTGCAGCGTTGCTTGCACGAGCATAATCTGCATGGAAGAGTCAACAGAACCTTACCAACAAGCCAGTTTGTTGAACCTACTTGTTCACTAGAATAACTACAAAAAAGGGGACACACTCTGCTTCTTTACCGCATGTCCACTATGTAAAAACATCCACATCCAAACATACTGTATATGCATATTTCTGGCTTAGTATCCCTGTCAGGACCTTTCATTTTTATGAATTATTAATGCATCTAATTAGTGCTATGCTACACTTAAACCTAACCCCCAAACTTAAACTCAGCAACCAAAAGCTCCAGTAGAAAGTTCCCCACCAAGATATAAAAACCATGCCCACACACAGAGTTCAATCATGTGGAAGATATCCTAACCACTAAGTGCCTCCATGCTGTTCTGCCACGCTATTTTACTGCAGAGTCTTGGTTTATTTCATTCATAGTTCTTTTATCCAAGGACAAGCCTGTAAAATTTGGTAGTAGGTCAGATGGGTACAGATTGAGGACACGATGGCACGGTGCTAGCACAGCAGCAGCATTTTCCCTATTCTCACCTACCAGCAGTGTAAACAGAGCGCACATTACAGCAGTGTTACTTATTCTGCAGACAGAGACAGGCTTTCTATTAGACCGCACAACTATTCTTGGAGATATTTGCATATATCAGTCACTTATACAGTATATCTGTACACCGTGTGCACTTTTCCCTGGAATTTTAAGAGTCTTAAGTGTCTCATTTGTCCCAATTTCATGAGGTTTCATTCTAGATTTAAAACAGCTGTTCTCACACTGCGATGTGTCTCAGAGTCGAGTGTAGTTCTCGAGAGCAGCTCTATTTCTTCAAACATACTTTGGTTCCTTATGTAATCGTGGGCAGCTCAGTGGTTAGAGCTCTGCACTTCTGACTGGAATATTGGGTTTACCTCAGGATAATCTCAGAATAGTCGGAGAGAACCTTGAGTATTACTCTCAACCCATGACAGATTGCATTCTTCACTTGTAGCTTCTTTGGGATTAAAGTGTGTGCGATAAAATGAATAGCTGTAAATGGAAATATCTTAGTACACTGCTTTTGTGTAGAATCTGGGAGGGAGGTCAAGAGACTATAATAGGGCTTTGAATTTAACAGCATGTCACATCACATTGTGAGATTGATGCATCAGACCTTCGGCAAGAGCTACAGTGCCTTGTATTCAGCCCTCTTGAATGTTTCCACATTGTGTAATGTTACAACCTCGAACTGAAGTGAACTGACTTTTTGATTTAACTAGTATGTCTAACATATGAAGGTGCATATGTTTTGTTAAAAAACAAACAAACAAAAAAACTCTGTCTGTTTGCCCTGAGTTGGTACTTGGTGGAACCAGTCTTCATGGACATCTCTCCATGTCTCCAGCACACACTGAGTTGTCTGCACCCCTGGAGTTTCGGTTTGACTCCAACCAAATAGGAGGATGTGGATCATGTCTAACTCCACCCCCTGGACATTTGGTTCTGAAGTGAAGGGAAATTAGTATTCTCCTCCAAGTGTGTTTAATTACTGCTCCTTGTGATTCAATTATAGCACTGTAGACATGAGCTCAGTGCTGAAGGAGACACAAGTCAATTTTCAATGAATCAATTCGTTGATATTTTTAGAGCTGTAGTGCTGTCTGAAGTGCTGTACTGTTTGTATTTTAAATGTCCATTTTGAACAAAAGTATTGCCCTGTACTTTTAATCAGCTTCATATTGGAATATCTGTATATCTGTGTATGTTATTACAGAGCATTTCTTTCATCAAATGGGAACCTGATTAGGGGATGTGCTACTGTTTTTACATTAAGAGGAAACTCCACAAATGATTTGGCTAGCAGGGAAAGCAGTCCAGCCTTGAGAGAGGAGGAACGTGTGTAAGAGAGGAACGCAAAGGGGAGTGACGGAGTGTCGTCAACACGACAACGTTTTCAACTAAAAACTGAAAACCCTTTATGCGGTTCGACTGTTTGTTTAGACGACGACGGCGTTGTGGAAAATGCAAACTTTTGAAAACAGGTTTCAAGTTTTTGAAAACGATGCTGTTGTCGTCTCCGTGTAAACGCACAAAAACGCGAATCTATGAAAGCGATGACATCATGCGCACGCGTATTACGTGTTCAGTCTATAGTCATATGCACGAGTACTTCAAAACAACGAGCGAGACATTCAAAACTACAAGACTGTGTTTGTGCTTCTCAAGATTTTGAGTTTATTAACACTTCTCCAGCAAAGTGTAGATTTACCGCATCACTACTGCGACTTGCAGAAAAGCATTTGCTCAGAAATCTGACCTGGAACACAAGAAAAGTTGAAAGATGGGGTTGAAGACAGAAAAATCTATTTAAATAATGAAAAAAAAACCCTTTATGCACATTTCATGTACATTACATTATATTACATTAGGGACGTCTCAGCATTAGGGATGAAACGGTTACTGGTTTCATGATAAACCAGGATAAAATCCCCAGATGGTTAGTGTTAACGTATCACATTTAATTAGGATTAAAACCGTATGCGATTATCGTGATTTGTAAAATTTGCAGTAAATGTTATCCACACACTCACAATCAGATTTCATTTATCACATGACAAGAGCGAGGCGAGCAGAACGACAGGAAGAGCGAGGCCAGCAGAACGACAGGAAGAGCGAGGCGAGCTTACTGACAGGAAGAGCGAGGTGAGCTTACTGACAGGAAGAGCAAGGCGAGCAGAACGACAGGAAGAGCGAGGCGAGCTTACTGACAGGAAGAGCGAGGCGAGCCGACTGACAGGAAGAGCGAGGCGAGCTTACTGACAGGAAGAACGAGGCGAGCAGACCGACAGGAAGAGCGAGGCGAGCAGAACGACAGGAAGAGCAAGGCGAGCAGAACGACAGGAAGAGCGAGGCGAGCAGACCGACAGGAAGAGCGAGGCGAGCAGACCGACAGGAAGAGCGAGGCGAGCTTACTGACAGGAAGAGTGAGGCGAGCCAACCGACAGGAAGAGCGAGGCGAGCTTACTGACAGGAAGAGTGAGGCGAGCCGACTGACAAGACGATGGCGGAAGATTTGCTTTAACCTAAGCGAGGTTCTCATTCTACTGTTTTGTAGTTGTGTTTTTCCATTAAGAATAATAATGAGCCCACCTTTCAAGCAACTGCCACGCCCGAATTACCGCTAATTTGAAAGCGAAAGTGAAGTGCGTGCGGCTGCATGGGCATTCATAAGTGATTTAAAAGTGAGGGGGAAAAGAGTGAAAAGCGCCAACAGACTGCCCAAGCCCCCTTTTGCAGCAACTTTCTTCTGCCAAGCACTGCAGACAGAGATACCATTTTCAATTAAGTTTCCCTCAGCATTTAAAAAAAATCCAAAATATGACCACACTTCAAATTTGGACATTTTCACTTAGGGGTGTACTCACTTTTGTTGCCAGCGGTTTAGACATTAATGTCTGTGTGTTGAGTTATTTTGAGGGGACAGCAAATTTACACTGTTACACAAGCTGTACACTCACTACTTTACATTGTAGCAAAGTGTCATTTCTTCAGTGTTGTCAAATGAAAAGATATCATCAAATATTTACAAAAACGTGAGGGGTGTACTCACTTTTGTGAGATACTGTATGTCTTATTTGTTATCTGTATGTTCCTTGAGTGATTTGCTGAAAGATGAGAGTAAGGAAAATCGAGTTGAACATTGTTAGGTATAGGTAACAACAGTTGGGACTAAAAGTTTAATCCACACTTTGCCATTAAGATATCCTCCACTTTTCTGAGAAGGTTTACCAGTAGATTTTCGAGCACAGCTGTGGGGTTAGCTAGTATGTTTATGACTCAGTAATTACTGCTTACTTAATAGTGAACTCCTAATAACATACTTACTGAGCAATTAACTAGTAGTTCTTAGTAGGTAATGGGGATAATATAAGTGTTAATGAAGGACTACTTATTTGTTCCTGCTTAGTTCCTGTATAGTTACCGAGGAGTTGTTGAATGGTCTTGCAAGGCATTTATTTTTAAAACTAAAATATGATCACATATGCCTTTAAAAATGCAGTACACCCTGCAGTATAGTAGTAACTAATATTGCTTACTTTTTTTTTAAAGAAATGTTTTAGCATCTTCAAGTCTGAGACCATGGTTCTCTCCTGGAAAAGAATGGGATTCTTCCTTCTTGTGAGAGGAGAGACATGACCCATGGCAGAAGAGTATTTTGGGATCATATTTACATGTGATGGAAAACAAGATTATGAGACTGACAGATCAGTGGTAGCAACGTGACTGTCATTGTACCAGTCTGTGGTGGAGAAGCCATCTCCACCTATGGCCGTGAGCTGAGAGTAGAATAAGCAAGTACAGTACAGCGGAAATGAGGTTCCACAGCAAAATTTCCTGGGCTTACTATCCATGATTGTGTGAGAAGTTCAACTATCCTAGAGAACCTTGTAGTAGAACCACTGCTGCTCCTCCAAATCAAGAGGAGCCAGTTGAGGAAAGCGTGGGAAGATTACAAGGATGCCCCATGGTCAACTCCTGGTAGACCTGTGTCAGACATATCCTACTGGTCGGAGACTTCTGGGAAGACCCATGACCCACTGGAGAGATTATATCGTACAGATAGCATGAGAATGTCTGGGGATCGCCCAGAAGGAGTTGGAAATCTGTGGGTGGGGATAGAGAACTTTAGCCTGACCTTCTCAGCTTCTTGCCGGGATGGAAAATGACATGGATGATTAGATGTTTGGAGATCAAATTCAGAGCGACATATTAATGCTGAAAACATAAACATCAAATACAAAATTAGTGCTAAAACTTCATATGACTTTTCAATCAAATCAGATCTAAATGTAAAAGATGCATTTCTAGACTGAGATTACAAAGCGGGTAACGGATTTTCCCCCTAACTACAACTATTTGCTTCATGAGGCATCACTGTAACTCTAAGAGACTGACGGTATGACATCACACACACTTCCAGATGGCTTAAAGTGTGTACAGCTTCTGGGCACAGCCTCCTGTATCCAATAAACATTTCCTCCCTGTCTAAACACCCAACTGTAAAAACATCTCACAGTGAGCTTTGAAAGGAAGATGTTCATAAACAATCCCAGTCCACACGACTGTAACGGAGACCCTGAAGCGCTCATATTCTAGTTCTGTCCACACACTAACACACACGTTATTAGACCTCCACAGTCCTGGCCATAAGTGGACTTTTTTTTTCAGGTGTGTGACAAGCTCATTCTCCTAAACACCAGTTACAGTTAATTGGATGGTGTATATTCAGTAGGACTGTTTACCAGAGCAGCTAAGCTCTATTTAGACAAATTACCCAGCAACGCCCTGGAAAAACAATCAAAGGCCCCAGCACTTCCAAATAGAGGTTTATTGATTTGTGGAGAAAAAAAGGAGAAAAAAGTCAATTAAACAGATGATTTAAAATGTATAGAAAAATAATTTATAGAATACATAGATATGTATGTATTCATTAAAATGATCCTAACATCACCTAAAATGATTAATTCATATATTAATATAATATCCATATATATATATATATATATATATATAAAACAGTGTGCACAGTAATTGATAGGACATTTCAATGTGCACAAAACATTTTTGGGATTAGGCCAAGTCTGTATTAGGGATTTGTTTTCATTTTCTATTTTTGCTCTGCTTTATTACACAGGTTATCAAACATAGTGAGACATTTGCACTGTGTGGTAACCTGATTGGTTATTTGAACTGATTAAGCAGGGTTTCTCCTTGTGAACTATGGATGTGTTATTGATCAAATTTAGTGTCAAATCAAATCAAATTTTATTTGCCACATACATAACCGTACATAGTATGACACGCAGAAAAATCTTTTTTTTTTTTTTTTACGACCACACCGATATATAAAAGAGAATAAAATAAATTATAATAAGGATAAAAATATAATAAATATAATAAATAATATAAACTAATAGAGAATAAACCTAGAGTATATGAATAGAAAGATTTACAATAAAAAATATAATACAAAAATTACAATTATGATATAGTAAAATATGTATGAATAATTGGCAAAACTGTACATGTGCAAGTGAGGTGTGTACATTGTTAGGAGTGCAAAATAAGATGTGAGTGAATGTAAAGATGTATAAATGTAATAACAGGCAGGATGAGGTAGTGGATGTTGTATGTGCGAGTCCAGTTCTAGTCCTTGGTGTTCCCCTGGTTGAGGGCCCAAATCACCTGTCGGATGTTGACCCTCAAAAAGGGGAACACATACAACATTCCAATCCAGCCCTGATCTCACCTTACGCTCACACACAGGTTGTTTTGCATTTGCATTGTTCTTAATGTTTGTAATTTGGAAATTTTGTTATAATAAATTTATTCTAAATATCTCAGTAGGGTTGTCTGTGGTATGAGTGGATCTGTGCAAGAGACGCTTAAGAAGTATGTTCCCCTGCCAAAAAAACGAAACACAGACCCAATCTTAGGATCAAACCTCTAAAGGTGTGATGTGGCAATACTACCTGCTGTGCAATCATACTACCCTTGTCTTTTTTTAATTAGGAAATAATTGAATTTTTAACTTGAGTTGAGACTTGTCTTTCTTTACTTTGGACTTGACTCAGAGTATGAGACTTATTCATTAATTCATCATTACTTGATCGTCCCAACCTCTGCTGAAGAAAGAATGTTTGACTTGCTGTGGTAAGATTAAATACTTTTTGGTTTGTTGATTTGTAAACCCCAGAAGGAGAATGGTTTGAGATTTATGTAGTCTGGTTATTTTAACAGAAAGAGCTCAGTGGAGGCAATAATGTTTAAATCATTGACAAAATTAGGGTGTTTTAAGGGGTGTAAAAACTTTGTGTGTTTACTCTGAAAGTCATAAGGCACACAGATCTCAGCTTGAGCATTCTGGAATATTATGAGGTGAGACACTGAGACAACACCACTAGCCTGCCATATTTGTACGTCCAATAGTCTGTACATGCAGAAGCAATGGAACATTGAAATCAGGCTTTGGCCAGAAAATTTCACTTTTTGAAACATGGATCCGGATAAAGTTAAACATACTAGAATGCATTATCTACAAATTCAGTGAGAACTGAGCTGACAATTATTGAGTTAATATATCAGTGTACCTAATAAACTAGCAACCTAGTGTATATATAAATGGATCTAAAATGACACTTTGGCAGTTCGGTGGTGCAAAACTATAGACACTAGTCTACAAAGATGTAGATAATGTAATATGGTCAAATCACTCATCACCATATTCTTGATGAGTATCAAGTACTTACTTAATGCTTGGGCGCTACACTGATGGGGTCTAGTGGTTCAGCTAGGCTGTTTCTAATGGGTTCTAATGAGTATGGTCTCGTCCAGGATGAGCCCGTCCCCATACACAGATCCTGAGGGCTCAATGAATGGTTTGATGAGGATTAAAATATTGTAGTTCATATAATGTTCATATGGTGCGGCTGTGGTTCAGGTGGTAGAGCGGGTTGTCCACTAGTCATAGGGTTGGTGGTTCGATTCCCAGCCCACATGACTGCACATGCTGAAGTGTCCTTGGGCAAGACACTGAACTTCAAGGTGCTCCCGATGGCAAGTTAGCGCCTTGCATGGCAGCTCTGCTACCATTGGTGTGTGAGTGTGTGTGTGTGTGTGAGTGGGTGAATGAGACACAGTGTAAAGTGCTTTGGATAAAAGCGTTATATATGTGCAGACCATTTACCATTTATATGATGTAGCCTTTGAAGTCACCAGATCCAAACACCTAGAGGAGATTTCAGTGCAACATGTTGGACAGCACTCTCCACCACCATCAAAAAAAAAACAACACCAAGGGAATATATTTTGGAAGAACATCAAGTTAAGTCTCAAGTCAAGTGGGTTTTTATTGTCATTCCTCTATATAGCTTGTATACAGTGAAAATAAATGGTGTTTCTCATGGTGCAACACATAGCAGTACACAAGACATAAAGTGCAGATACATATCAGTGTGAAACGAGTGTAGGACAGTAAATAAAGAGAAAATATATGAAGAATAATAAATACACAGGGCTGTAAAGGGTTGTGCAGTGTAGCAGCAAATAAGTCTAGCAGCAATATTGGCAGCAGAGTGATTCATAAATAAACAGTGTCTGATGCAGCTTGTAAAATGTGGTGTGCAGTGTCATACTGGGTTAGGTGTTTGTTTGGCCCAGGTGAGCATTGGGAGGCAGGGTGTTGAGTAATCTGACTTCCTCAGGGGAAAAACTGTTGCATAGTCTGGTGGTGGTGGCTCAGATGCACCTGTAACTTCTGCCAGATGGCAGGAGGCTGAAGAGTCCATGGGATACAGTAGGTGAGAGGGGTTGTCAACAATACTGGTCACTCTGTAGATGCAGTGGTTATAGTACAAGGTGATGATGGTTGGTAGAGAGATGCCAACGATCTTTTCAGCTATTCTCACAATCTGTTGTAGGGTCTTGCGATCGGAGACTGTGCAGTTCCCATACCACAAGGTAAGACAACTGGTCAGGATGCTATTATATTGCCCCTTTATAGAAAGTTGTAATGATAAGATGGGGAGTGTGGCTCTCTTCAGCCTCCACAGGAAGTGGAGGTGCTGCTGGGCCCTCTTAGCTAGGCAGGAGGTGTTGAGTCAAGCAGAGGTTCTCCATACGTGTGCAAACCAAGAAACCTGGAGCTTTTGACTCTCTCCACAGTTGTTCAGTCGACGTGCAGTGGTGAGTGGTCTACCGGGTCCTCCTGAAGTCATATCTTTTGTCTTATTAACAATAGAAGATAGACCATTCTGAGACCTGGTTCACCTCCTCCTTGCAGATGAGGTCCACAACTTCAGTGTCATCAGCAAACTTGATGATATTATTTGAACTGTACTTTGCAATACAGTCAAGAGTCAGCAGTGTGAACAGCAAAGGACTGAGCACACAGCTCTGGGGAGTGCTGGTATCCAGTGTGATGGTGCTGGAGGTGGTGTTGCCGATCCTGATGGACTGGGGTCTCCCAGTCAAATGGTCCAGGATACAGTTGCAGAGGGGTGTGGTCAAACACAGCAGGCTCAGCTTTCCTGTTAGTTACTGTTGGATGAGCACTGAATGTTGTACTGAAGTCTATGAACAGCATCCTCACATAATTGTCCTTTTAGTCCAGGTGAGTCCAAAAACGTTAGATGATATGACATCCTATCTAAAGCAGTTAGAATGATAGGTGTACTGAATGGATGGATATGGCATACTCTCTAAAGCAGTTAGGATGGTAGGTGTACTGAAATTGGTCTGGTGTGCTGGGAAGACTGCCCTTTAATTGTTTCATGATTATCCGCTTGAAATGCTTCATGATGGTAGGTGTGAGTGCAACAGACCGGTAGTCATTCAGGCAGGTCACAGATGATTTCTGGTTGTCTTGTGATGGCCCGAATGCCTTGCCACATACACTGTGTGTCCATTGTGTTTAGGAAATGGCAGTAGATTCTTTCTGTGTAGTTATACTTCTCCTCTCTGATAGCCCAGCACAGATTGGCCCTTGGTGTGTGTTGTCGTCAGACCTAAAGGCAGTGTCTCAGGGTTTCAGTACTTCATGCTCCTCTGCAGTTATCCACGTTTTCTGATTAGCATGTTTGGTGATGGTCTTGAAGTCACATCATCTATGCACTTGCTGATGTAGCCAGTCACTAATGCTATGTATTCCTCTGAATCTGTGTTGTGGGTGTATGCAGCACGTACATACAACCACATTGAACATATTGCAGTCTGTGTACTCAAAACAGTCTGAAGTGTGAGAGATAGCTTCCCCAAACCGGATTCTCAATTGTTTCAGAACTGGAACATTTCAGAATTGGTCTCTATGCTGGGATTAGCATGATATAGATGTGGTCCGAACAGCCGAGGTGGGGTGCACTGTCTGTAGGTTGCTGATAGCCAGGTAGAGTTCATTTAGTGCTTATTTTGTGTTAGCACCTGGTGGAATGTACACTGCAACAATATGAACAGTGTTGAACTTCTGGGTAGGTAGTATGGCTACCACTTTACAGTCATAAACTCCACCAGGGATGACCAGTAGCTTGGGACCACCACAGCAGTCCGGCACCATTTATTGTTTGTGTAAACACACAGACCACCACCATGAGTCTTACCAGAGAGTGCTGCTCTCCTGTTGATGTGATGTGCAGTTAGCCTGGGTAGTTGAATAGCTGCATCCAGACATTTCTGGAAGAACAGAAACACAGCAGTCCCTGAGTTCACGTTGGGTTGTTAACTGTAGTCTAAGGAAGCCCAGTTTATTGTTGAGGGAAGAAACATTGGAGAGGAGAATGGATGGTAGAGCTGGATGGCTGAGGTTAGCCTTTAGCCTAGCATGAATGCTTGCTTGCTTACCTCATTTCTGTTTCCTTGCATGCCATTTCCATTGCCCTCTTTCCCGGCTGGTTGCATTGAACAATACCTCTCTCGTGGGGAATGGTTCGCAAAGCAGCCTGAGGTCGTTCAACTGCCCCCTGCAGTACATCACTTATTTCCCTGAGCTTTGTTTTTCAATGTTCAATAAAAGTTGGTGATGATAGACATGTTCACCAGTGTTTCTGATCCACATCCTTGTTAAAAGTTTCCTAATAAGTATAGACTCCTGTACACGTAACATTGCACCATATTAAAGGACCCAAAGTGGCTGCTGCATGCTACCGTGCCACCATCTTGGCGATCAACTCCAGAACAGATCCAGAAACTTGTCAAATCGACACCAGGATGCATTGCAGATGTTTTTTTTATTTTTTTTTTTAATTAACTACCCATCTGCACATTCTTCTATAGATGAAAGCAAAATTTTACGATTCTGAAATTACAAAGTGGATGGTGGATTCTTCCCCTTACTGTGGTATATCAGAGAGACCTTCACAGAGCTCTTCGTGACTGAGAGTCTTTTAGTCACCCTGAGTAAGCTCTTATCCTCTAACATAGTAAATGCCATAATTTCACGCTTTGCTAGCACAATTCTTTCTGGATTTGTACCTCAGAAGAGGCCTGTCATGAGAAGGCCAGAGACAGAGCAGTATATTTGGGTGGTTTGAGTGAACCGAGTGCTCTGCAGTTGCTCTTATGGGGAAGCCCGTCTCTGCTGCCTGACCACAGAGGAACAGAGATGAAAGTAGCCTGCTCTTCAATAACAGCATGCCTAGACTGTGTATTCAATTGGGCTTGCCACATTTTCCCTCTTTCTGTTGTTTTTTGTGCCTCTGGAAAACAGTGCCTGTATGGGTGTGACATTTTGAACCGTAAACTTTTTAGTTATTAAAGTCAATCCAAACGTTATGGTAGTTGAAGCAACTTGAGTTACATATTCCAATGGGCTTCATTAGTTCTAATAAATTAAACATTCAACATTACTATCCAATCCCTGCTGTCATGACATGTAACTTGCCACTATGCGTTCTTGATCCAATGCTAAGTTTCTGTCCTTCTATCTTTTGCTTGGCCTGTCTACTCTTCTCTCTGTTTCTTATCCAACCCATAACCTTAACCTCTACTTTGTACTTACATTGTCAGGGTTGGTTAAGCTGTTTAATGCTGCTTGAAACAGTAAAGGCAGTAACTGTTATTTCTCTTTTCTCATATTTTCCTTTTATTTTTATTTTTTTACAAGCTATTCCATCTCTGTCATTCCTAGGACAGCAAGAGCTATTTTTTCCCCAGCCATTACACAAGGACTGAGGACAGACATGTTAGGCTGGTGCCCTCCTCTTTCCAGCCTCTAAAAACAGAGCACAATAACTGTGGAACCCAAAACCTTGTCCTTCTTCCCCACAAAAGCCAATGCAGAGAGGACAAAAAGAAAAGAGACAAGCAGTTAGAATGAGCTCAAAATTCCACAACCAAAAACAGCTTGAATTGAATTGGATGAGAACAAAATATTTGGATATTCAAAATCACTCCTTATACCAGTTCCTTTCATAATAATAAATGGTAAAGATGTGTAACCCCTGCACTGGGATTATGGTTTCCAATCTCTAAATTTGAATGCTTTAGCATCTATATTTAAAATAAACTGCAGAGGGAAGAAAATTGCTGCTGACACATTTTACTACAGTGATCCTGATCATAGAAAACGAGAAACAAGTGGGGCTATCTGTCACTAGGTAACCACCAGGGTTGGGAGGATTACTTCAAAAATGTATTCCATTACAGTTACAAATTATTTAATAAAAAAAAAAAAAAATCAGTAATGTAATCTAAGTATCACAATATGAAAGTAATGTAATCTGATTATTTTGGATTGCTTCAAGGTCACATATGTAAATAAAGTCAAGCGAAAAGTGATATGATCTAAAATACGTTTATTTAAAGCTCATTTTAGAGATTAAAAACATGTTTGATGTTTGGATTTGGTTTAAGAAAATAAATAAATAAATGAATAATTAAAAGATCACCGTCCCTGGTGCGGGTAACATTACATCACAAAAGTTATTGTGACCATATTCTGGTTTTCCAAAAAAGGACAGCCTTTGGATATCCTTGTCGTAATAGCGTTCAAAACAGTGTTACTATGAATGCAGATTTTAATACACTGAAAAAGACACACTATTAGCATCATATATATATATATATATATATATATATATATATATATATATATATATATATAAATTCCTATGATCTTTTGAATGTCCATGGAGTAAAATAAAATATCAGATGCCGCAAGTTTAATGTCTGCCCCTTCTGCCATCATTTACACATTTGAATGGCCATGTAATACGAAGCAATGTATATAATAACATGAAATTAAAAATGACCTTATAAGGCCATGGGCATTGTTTCGACTGACGGACAGCCGCCATTTGCTGCTGTTGTCAAGCAACTGTTTGACGCCGTAAACAACAGCGCTTCACCTTCATGTGCTCGCCGAGAGTAGGCTAATGGTTGAGAGGCAGGAATTTGGCTAATAGTTGCTGCAAGCCTTTTATAATCGACCAATCGGTGTGCGAGAATGCAGGAATTACAGAGAAGGGTTAAAGCAATGCTAACATGCGCAGTACACATGATGCAGTATTAGACCATTAGACCATCATAATGAAGCTGAATCCTGGACATTTTCTCACATTTAGAAATTTAGAAACGTGCCGGATGCTTTATTACGTCTGAAAAAGAGGACGTGTGATCACCCTAACAAAAGCATTTCAGAGAACAGTTTGCGTTAATTTCCGGCAAATTAACTTTGAGCAAATTGTTTTTGCGCGTGCACCAGGAGGTTGCTCATGTGAGTCACGACTGGCAAGAGAGAACCAGAACTATAATCAAGCAACTGTCTCTATTGTGTTATGTCAAAAGATTAATTGCTTTTAAATGAAAAATTGTAATCCTGATAGTATTCCTTTTTTTTTTTTTTTATACAAAATGTACCCGTAATCTGATTACTTTGTTTTTTGACGTAACAGTAATGGATTACGTTTTTTTGTATCCTGATTACATAACACTGTTACATGTATTCCATTAGTCCCCTAGCCTGGTAACTACAGACCATGGTTTATAGTTTGTGCATTACACATTGCTTTAACAGGGGTTCCCAACCTTTGTAACTTTTTTGATGGGCCAGTTTGTGGTTGGTAATGTGCAAGACAGGCAAGGTTGATGTCACGGGGTCTCTTTTATTGGGCTACCAAACTAGAGAACTCATAAAAAAGTCAAACCTAAATCCAAAATCACAGTTGCTGCATCAGGACAAGTATCATTCAAGACCATTTTAAACAGAATATCAGTCCACTCTTACTGCATCAGAGATATGTTAGAGGCATGCAAATTGGGTGTGCAAATTAGTGTTTGTTTCCCCATTTTGGTGGAAAATGAGTATCATAGCATACAAAATATATCAGTTATTTACAGTTGAATTGTCCCATGATTGTGTTGTGAATTGGATGCAGGTGTGCGTGATTAGAATATAGGAGAGACTGTTCTGGGAATTGCGGTCCATGGCGGCCATGTTTGTAGGCCGCAGTGCAAGATGGGAAATGTAGTCTCTAGTCCCCGTGTTTCTGGTATTTCCCTGACAGATAGGAAAAAAGAATTTACTAGCTGGTACGATGTAATCCACCATTGTGGTATAATTTTATGATTCTGACAGTGTAATTTATAATAACTTATTCATTTGTAATGGAGGTCATGGGTAGAGGACCTGAGGATAAATGAATACACTAATCCGTTCTGTTTGACATAAAGCATAATGTGGTCCAAAAAAAACAGTCTCTGGTCTTTTTGAAAATGGTGGTCTGGGGTTCAATGGTATATGGACAAAGACGGCATTCAATTGCAAATAGCAACAATGGCAACAACTAATGCAAATTCAATTGTTTTTTTAATAAATATATTGTAGCGATGGAGCTTGCACTGATAACATTGTAAAAGTAATGGCTCCCTGTTTTTCATGTATTCTATGACATTCCATACATCAAAAAAAGTGCTGTTTCTCTCCTGTTTGAGTGTTCGTTCCAAAGGGAAATGATTAACCTAGTGCCTACCATTTTGCAAACCTGTATGCACAAAAGAGACATGCAATTGCACAACTGATCAAAGCAGACCCGAGATTATAAACTCCTACCACAAACCAGCCCAGATTCATTCCTGAGTATATATTCAGGCCAAGACTCCTAGAAAAGACTCCCATAGACCCCTAATGCTAAAGCTAGCAATGTTGGTTTGTTCAATGACAGACATTTCAGTCACACAAGGTAATGAGCTCATTAAATGCAAGTTCTAATGAGAAATAATCCTCTGAAGGGTTGTGTGGCTTATCTCTCCGGGGAACCCTAAGAATGTAATAGAATATACAATGCCAAACACTTTTTCTAAGATTTGAACATGTTTCAAACCACCATCCAGGCTCAGTACCTTTAACAAGTGAAATGTATTGAGGAATCTGTAATGTACGTGATTAGACTTTGCATTTCATAAGCTCATTAGCAAGCATGACTGGAATTTCTGCTTCTGAATAAAACTAATCTCTTCCAGCCATGCTGTACAACTGTTTCTTCAAAGCACATATTGCCATACCTAACACATGAATTTGGGTGCATTTAGTAATTATATTCATTTGTGTTATTATAGGCAGGCAATGAGGCAAGTCTGGCATCCGGCTGGCAGTAGTTAACTTGACTGCAGGTTAGCATCTGATTCTCTGTTCTTAATGCAAACACAGAAATAGCATTCAAAGCTTTGGCATGCAGTTTTGTGTACACTAGGCCTAAATCCTGACCGTCTCACAGTGGTCAGACTAGACCAGAAGACAAACATCCCTACATAGAAAATGAGAGGGGGAAAGGAAAAGAGAACAGCAGGGTTTGAACAGGGATCAGAATGAGAACCTGGTGTTCTACTGGTACTCTGCTACAGACCAGATCACAAGGTCAACAACGTCCACACAACCACATGTACAAACACTCAGAAGAGGCCGAAAACCTACAGAACACTGGCTAGGGTTAGCCAGAATATATTAATTGCTTACTGAGAGATTGTTATACTAGCAAGGCTAAGGACAACTTACTTCGAGATTCTAGTATTTCTTCCTGCTTAAAGCAAAGTGGTATAAGCTGAAATATCAAATAATATATATATATATATATATATATATATATATATATATATATATATATATATATATATATATATATATAGCATTTTTTCAACCACCTTCATATATTTTACATGCAATTTACCTCCTGACCAATAAGGTCTCAGTTTGGGGACAAATGAGTGAGTGCTTATCAAAAATATTTCATTGCCAATATTCCAGTGTTGCAATTTAACTAATAATGACAGAATTTCTATTCATGTGATGTTCATCTGTACACAGTGTGACGTCGCACAAGCGGTTCTCTTTATTTTCTCCCTCCAAACCCTACAAAAAAGGCAAACATCCTCATCATCATTAGGATTACATCAACCTTTATTTCTGATCATCATAAATGTAATCTAGACACCAAGCTAGGCTTGCTAGTTAACCAGTACTAGCTAAGAGCTTTGTTGTGGTTACAGTGTGCACGTCACATGAGACACTAGGTATAAAAACCAGCCTAATAATAGTAAAAGATAGCATATAACAGCTTTTAGTCTAGTCCTCAGAGCCAGTTATGCTACACAAAATAGTATAACACATACCCACAGCTGCACACAGTAAAACGTCACCATAGAGTGAAATATACGTATGTGGGCATGTCGTCCTGTGATATTTTTACAAGCTCCTTTAAAATGTACAGTTTATATAACGCTTTGGGTTAGACTGCAAACACTGAAAATGAGCCCATAAAGAGTGACTGAGGTTATACATAAAATAGAACTGGGTGTGTGAACTGAACGTGAGAAGACCAAATTTTTCCCACGACTACGGCCAGTAGAAGACAGGACAATGGTCCGAAATGGTCCCGTATGAAAGTAGGCAGGCCCAGTGTTCAGTGTGTAGACCATTTATAAAGGCTGTCCAAGAAAACACACACAAACACATTCAATTAATTTTATTTGTATAGCACTTTTAAAAATAGACATTGTTCCAATGCAGCTTTAAATAAATATATAAATTTAGGATATAAATTTTTAATTTATGAATTTATCCCTAATGAGTAGCCAGAGACCACGGTGGCGAGGAAAAACTCCTTAAGAGGATATGAGGAAGAAACCTTGAGAGGAACCAGACTCAGAAGGGAACCCGTCCTCATCTGGGTAACAACGGATAATGTGAAAGTAAAAGAAAGTTCATTATGGTTTTTATATGAAGTCTGTTTGTTGAACTAGTCCACTGTTCACTAAAGGAGACCTGAGTGCATAATTGTATGTGGAAATTGAAGTCCCAAGGCCATACTACCGTAGTCTCAGAAACCACAGCAAGAATGTCCATGTGGATTTGAGGTCCAAAACCATTTCAATGGTACTTCAAGTGGTACCATCCTCAGCGATCTCCAGGCTGTAGCCACCGGATGATGAGAGCTCCATCCAGAGGTAGGGCATCAGAATGGATCAGGTAGGTCTGGTGAGCAGAAAGTGTCGGGATCACTGGCATCTCCATTAAATCATGTGTGGCTCGACAGAAGGAGTGCGTGAGAGGGAGGTAAAGAGAGGGAGAGATTATTAGGTATGCTTACCTTACTTTGTAGTCCCAGCAACCACAGTGAGAATGTCCATGTGGAATACTATCATCAGTTATATACAGTGATGCTTGAAAGTTTGTGAACCCATTAGAATTTTCTATATTTCTGTATAAATATGACCTAAAACATCATCAGATTTTCAGAAGTCCTAAAAGTAGATAAAGAGAATCCAATTAAACAAATGAGAGAAAAATATTATGCTTGGTCACTTATTTATTGAGGAAAATGATCCAATATCACATATCTATAAAGATATTATATCTTATAACATAGTGAACTTTTGAAAAAAAAAAAAAAAGACATTCTAGTTATGTGTGTTTGATTTAATTATACTGGAGGTACAACAAGAGTTTATTTACAGCCGATAAACAAATGTAATAGTTGAAGTTTCATTACTGTTCAGTTTGTGTATTTAAGCTACATTATACTGGATTACTCATAAGCAATCTGATATGTAGGTTTAGTTTATTTATCTCAGCTGCTTCATATTTACAGTCCTGACATTACATCATCTAATGAACCAAAACAAAGCATCGTAAAAGCAAAACCTTACCCATTATCATTATCCTTTTAAAATAGTAATAGCCACATACACTCACCATCCACTTTAATAGGAACACCTGTACACCTGCTCATTTATCCAATTATCCAATCAGTCAAATACAGACAACAGTCTCTATGCAGAATGGTGCAAAATAATAATAATAATAATAATAAAACATCCTGTGAGCGGGTGTACAGTGTGAAAATCCCGGGAGATCAGCAGTTTCTGAAATACTCAAACCAACCCATCTGGTACCAACAACCATGCCGTGGTTAAAGTCACAGAGATCAGACTTTTCCTCCATTCTGATGTTTGACGTGAACATTAACTGAAGCTCTTGTCCTGCATCTGCATAGGTTTATGCATTGCGCTGCTGTCACATGATTGGCTGATTAGATGTACAGGTGTTCCTAATAAAGTGGATGGTGAGTGTACATTTGATAGGTGTCTCCGGTGTTGCTGGTCTCCTGTACGCTGTCTCGATCTGTCTCACCTCGTGTTCATTATTGACGTCTCCACTCCAACCCTCTGTGATGTAGAGCTCTGTGTAGATCTCATTCAGAAGTGCTGAGCGTCCAGGCTGTGAGATTCCTTCATGAATTCTTTTACATTTCGCTCTCAGTCTGGATTTGAGTTCTCGCTGGTGCACAGAGACGAGTTCCGCTAAAAAAGAAGAATGAAATGTAAACTCTTTTAAACTCTATGATCATCTCTGTTGACTATTGATATGTTCATAGCTGTACATCATATGTAATGTCAGTACTGATCTGTTATTATATTGTATTGATAAACGCACATCATTATGATGAGATGTGTTTAATAAATTTAAAGCTAAAATGATGTTATAACCCCATGAGCTCTTACTGTTCTGCAGTGTGTTGGCGAGATCTGTGTGGTTCAGGTTCTTCAGGACGTGCAGTGTGATCTTCAGCACTCCCTCTCTGACACTGCTCTGATCCTCCTCATCCTCCACCTCCCTCTCAGAGCATGCTGGGTAATCTGGACTCAGGAGCTCCTTAAATCTCTTCAGCTCATTCTTTAACAGAGTGATGACTTTGCGCTCCAGCTCCTGATTAGAAACCGGAAGAAAATTATTACAAAAACTCTATAATGTCACATGAGTGTGTGTTCATTACCAAATATAAAACTACATTTTGTCTGATTAATCATAAAGATTCTACATGCAGATTTAATAAATAAAAGGTTTTACACCAAATACAGCTTTGGGATCACATCTCTGCAGCACATAGATAGAGTTATTCATTACAATGCTGGGATTAGTAAACACACACACACACACACACACACACACACACACACACACACACACACACACACACACACACACACACACACACACACACACACACACCCACCTTAAATACGGCCTCCAAATGACTTTTCTTAGTGAATTTTGATTTATTCTTCTGCGATCTATGAACAAACAGAACAGGTGTTAAAAGTTGAACAAGGACTATAAATCATATTCATAACTACAAACACAAACCAGTGAATACACAGATATTTGAGAGATGTTTGATTATATGAGAGTGTGAGAGACAAAACACTGCACTCACACATTAAACTGTACTCACCTCAGATCAGTAGCACAGTCTGTGTCTTTAAAGTTTAATGGAAGACCCATTGACATGTCACTCTTCATGCACACACAGCTGGGTTCAGGTGAGTCTGATCTCTTCCCCTGAATCAGACTAATCACACACAACCACTGCATCAAGTCCAACTCACTTTTATTGTCACTACAACATTTCGACGTGAAATGAAGTGTGAAACGCAAGTTAGGTGCAAGTTCCAGGCATTGCAGTTGTACATGTAGCACAGTAAGTACATTTAACATGGTATAGAGTACTAGGGTTAGGGTTAGACTATGCAATTACACAATGTAAGAATAATGCTCTGAATGTACAAAGTAGAATATACAAATGTACAGTAGCAGTACACAGTACACAAAATACAATTACACAAAATACAGTAGAGACAGGTGCAGGTGATATAGTATACCTGATACTGTATACATGGTTTACAAGACGTGCAGTGCTATATGATATGTAATAAATATATGTATATGTATTGGGGAAAGAGTGATATGTGCATCGAGTCCAGTGAATAAGTGTACAGGTTCTTAGGTAAAGGGTTATTAACAGTTTAGTAAACTGATGGTCTGAGGGAAAAAGCTGTCCCTCAATCTGCTTGTACGGGTTCTGATGATGCGGGATCGTCTGCCAAATGGCAGCAATGAGAACAGTGCATGGCTTGGATGGCTGGAGTCTTTAGTGATCTCCAGAGCTTTCCTCATACATCGCCTGGTGTAGATGTCCTGGAGGGACAGAAGCTCACCTCCAACTATGTGCCGAGATGTGCATACTACTCTCTGCAGAGAATTTCTGTTTAGGGCCGTACTGTTCCCATACCAGACGGTGATGCAGCCAGACAGGATGCTCTCCACAGTGCATGTGTCATTATTAGTGTTCTGTAGCAATACTGAATAATTAACCTGTAGTAAACAAATCTGATGATATTACTCCATATTAACACTGATACGATTCTTTAACCTTCATACTTTATCCAGCTACAGGGACTTGGGGTTAGACATGTTGCTCGGTAGCTTCATGTCACTAATGTCCAGCTGGCTTTGAACATCAGCTGGCTTTGAAAAAAACCAACATATATATATATATATATATATATATATATATATATATATATATATATATATATATATATATATATATATATATATATATATTAGATAGATAGATAGATAGGTATATTTTAAATCTATTAGATAGATAGATAGATAGATAGATAGATAGATAGATAGATTTAAAATCTATTGTATAGATAGATAGATAGATAGATAGATAGATAGATAGATAGATTTTAAATCTATTGTATAGATAGATAGATAGATAGATAGATAGATAGATAGATAGATAGACTTTTATGCTTTTGTACTGTTTTAATTACTTTTCATAACTTAAAAAAACAATAATTTCATAACTATTATAAAACTATATAACGGACAGGTATGGGAACATGAATGATATAAAATGTTTCTGAACACTGGAACTACTTTGAACGAGAGAACTAGGCTGTAATCGCGTGGACTGTTTTACAGGTAAAACATTGCATTACATTCCTCTTGCGTTCTAAAATCATCCGCATGTGAATGATATAAACAGGGACAAAGGCCGCGTCCGTTACATTGTTAAGTCCCCGGGTCTCGGCCCCTCACTGAACAGGGCAGACGCAGACAGAGGTGTGAGTGCAGCGGGAAAGCGAGACCCTACACTTATACGACAGAACTGGTTTAATTTGGAAAGTCGCTAAGGTTTATCCAAAAAGACGCTAAAAGGGTCTGAAAAGTCGCACAGTTGGCAACACTGCTCTGCACTGACAGCTAGATCAAAGGCAGGCTAAGCCCCGCCTCTTTTTGAGAACCACTGACTTCCAGTAAAATCAAGTCCTACAGTAAACTGTGTAAGTTACAACTTCAGTAAACATCAACTGAACTGTTCTTCATCTAGTGTAGATTCATAACATTCACAGATTATAGCTTTAGATCTAGATACTTCTGTGATTTTCTCCTGTGAACGTTTTACTTAATATACTTAATGTTTAATGTTTTCTTTCTTCACAAAAATGGAGTTTCACTGTTACTTCCCCCAGAACTGGTTTAGTCCAGGAGGTGGGGTCAAGGAACACACACACACACACACACACACACATACTGACAGTCTGATGTAACCACTACATCTCATGATGAAATATATGTTATGGGCTGTAAATACAGTCCAAAAACTATGGAATGTCATTTGATGCCAAAATACATAAACTGTGTGAAAGTGTAGCAGTCGAGTGCTTGTCCTGTCAGATTATCCTTCAAACTCTGGGCACATTTTCTTCACAGGAGAGCATATCAGATAAAAACAACAACAATAAAACCCTGCTGGCATTATTTTATTAATTTGACAACGAAAGCTAGTTGTGATAAAACAGCATGATATAATAACCTACATCCCCCATCCCCCCGCCACACACACAGATTTCATGGCCTTGACTTACTATCTTATGCCAAAATAAACAATACATTTGAGAAAATGTCTGTAATGAGCTGCAGTTTCCGTGGGTATGGAAGCTCTTATTCAAAAAAACTATTTTTACAAAATGGAGGAAATTTAAACTTAGCTGATGAATGACAAATGATGCATAGGCCTGCATTTTGCAGGGTCACAGGGAAACCTGGAGCCTATCCCAGGGAGCATCGGGCACAAGGCGGGGTACACCCTGGACAGGGTGCCAATCCATCACAGGGCACACAATCACCAGACACGCCAATCAGCCTACCATGTATGTCTTTGGACTGGGGGAGGAAACCAGAGTACCCGGAGAAAACCCCCACAGCACAGGGAGAACATGCAAACTCCACACACTGCGGGAATCGAACCCCCGACCCTGGAGGTGTGAGGCGAACATGCTAACCACTAATCCACCGTGTGCCGTCGTACTTACTTACAGTCATACTCTGCAATACATTCGAGTTTACACATCTTTAATAATAATAAATCAATATAAAGCAATATAGTTTTAATTTAGCTATAAGAAAATGTTTGATGTTTTTACATTGTTCTTTGTGTTCAAGTAAATGCATCAGTATTATTTCTGTCTATGGTTTATTACTAGATGATTAATTGTCATAGATTGCCAGTTCATTAGAAAAGTGGGCAAAAATATGATCTACAAAGTCCTATTTCGTCATGGAAACGTAGACATGAGAAATCTGTTGTATAAAGTGTTACAGGATAATGGCTTTGACAGACAGTCATTAGGCTCTTGGTCATTAGGTCATTAGTGCATCTGTAATTCAGGGGTTATCGTTTTTAGAGTAACAACTCACACAGGGGCTTGTATGGTGGATCACTGATGTGGTGAAGTTCTTTATGGACAGTCAGATATAAAGTTCTAACTTTTAACTCTTTAAGACATACAGTTGCAATCAAAATGATTCAACCCCCATCGCAAATCAGGTTTATTGTCAATATTTACAGACTGCAGCTGTCTGCAATGAACAAATCAAACAAAAGGAATTGAAATAGTTCGACACAACGGATGCTTCAAGTGGTTTCCCTTATAATGATTTGTCCAGTTACAAAATTTTTCAACCCCCTAAATAGAATCATTCACACAGCACAACTATGTAAAACAGGTGTTGTCTCAAGCAGACCTGATACAACTAATCAAGGACTTCATAAGTTGCCCCAGGTGTGCTTGAGCTGGAACACGTGAAATACCTGACCTGGCTAGGGGCAGAAAATACATTTCTTAAAGTTAAGATGTCAGTATATTGCTGGAAAAAAATCACAATTTTGGTCAAAACCTGATATTTTAGCAGCGTCCAATTATATATTATATATCACATATATATACAAATATATTATAATCATTGTAATTATAATTAACCTTATGCTAACACTGTTTGGTAATCTTTTGTAATATCGCAAAATGTGATAAATATTAGAAGGCACCATTAAAGAGTTTGGAGATCAATGAATTATTAATCAATTTAATTACTCATGTAATTACAACATAGTCAGGTTATGTTGTTTGAGTGATGAAAATTAGTCTGAAATCAACAAAATGTATCTGACACAGGCAGACATGTTTCTCTTCCTTCGGTGAGTACATGTCCTATTTTAATAAATTGTTAATTAAATAAATAAATTCATAAATAAATAAGAGGAGGCGGGGGAGGGGGGGGGGCATGGTGGCTTAGTGGTTACCACATTTGCCTCGCACTTCCAGGGTTAGGGGTTGGAATCCCATCTCCGCCCTGTGTGCACAGAATTTGCTTGTTCTCCCTGTGCCTCGGGGGTTTCATCCAGGTACTCCGGTTCCCTTCACCAGTCCAAAGACATGCGCTGTAGGCTGATTAGCATTTCCAAATTGTCCGTGGTGTGTGAATGTGTATGCAATTGTGTCCTGTGATGGGCTGGCCCCCCCATCCAGGATATCGCCTGCCTCATGCCCTGAGTCCCCTGGGATAGGCTTCAGGCTAAGTACAGAAGATGGATGGATGGATGGCTAAACAAATAAATAAATAAATAAATAAATAAATAAATAAATAGGAATTACAAAAATTATAAAAAATATTTAAGCAAAAAGTTAAATGAACATAAGAAATAGCAAAGCATCAGCTCAGAATTATACTCGCATAATGCTGTGTAAAAGGCTCTGATGAGTGCAGGATTTGGTTTCTCTAATGCAGCAGGCTCTGGAGATCCTCAGAGGAGTCGTAATGTCTGTTGGAGAAGATGAAGAGGAGGAGGAGCACAGACTGAGGGTTCATATAAACCAGCAGGCCTGAGTGATGGAAGACTTACAAGAATACCGTATGATTTTATTAGGCCGGATGGACAGCAAAAGCAAAGGAAACCTCTCTCTATTTACACTGACGTCTGTTTCGTTCTGTCCCGCTGAGTCATGCCTCAGTGTAGACTGTTTAGTCAGTGTTAGTAATAAAGAAGCAAGTCTTGCTTAGTTTTCACTAATAAGGAGCTGACATGGGGCAGAAATCTCAGCGCTGTTAGAGCACGAGGCTAGATAAACCACACGCAGAATGAAATATAACAGAGACGGGGTCTGTGTGTTCTCGCTGCTTCAATGGCACTCTGTCTCGGAGAAAATCGTTTCACAGATGTGGATAATCCATAGCATGTTTTCACTCTTTTATTCATATGTGAGAAACTGTTAACAAGATGAAAAAAAGAGACAAATAATTAAGAGTAAAGTGAATAACATTTAATAAGAGCTAAAAAAGTTGACATAAAATGTGATAATGATATGATTAACGCTGTGAAGACAGTGACTGGAGATTGACGTAATAAGTTATACCACAGTGCTGTTGAATTCTCCATCCTGATTCATAAGTTTTTCATTAATTTATTCGCTATTGTTTCAATGGTAACAATTTACACAAGGGCCTTAATGGTGGACACTCCACATACACTGATTAAAAAGTGTGTGTAATTGTTGTGGAGTTTTAACATTTGTGGAATTTGTCTCCAGGGGCGCACGGTGGATTCGTGGTTATCACGTTCGCCTCACACCTCCAGGATCGGGGGTTCTATTCCCACCATGGCCCTGAATGTGTGAAGTTTGCAAGTTCTCCCTGTGCTGCGGGGTTCTTCCGGGTACTCCGGCTTCCTCCCCCAGTCCAAACACATGCATGGTAGGCTGATTGGCGTGTCTAAAGTGTCCGTAGTGTATGAATGGGTGTGTGAGTGTGTATGTGATTGTGCCCTGCGATGGATTGACACCCTGTCCAGTGTGTACCCCGCCTTGTGCCCCATGCTCCCTGGGATAGGCTCCAGGTTCCCCCGTGACCCTGAAAAGGATAAGCGGTATAGAGGATGGATGGAATTTGTCTCCAGTGTCAGTAGCTTTTTGGACATGTTCAGGACAGAAGAGGTAACACTTTCCAGTTTCTCTGGAACAAGCTGCCCTTTTTTTGTTATTTAACTTCTAGAATAAGTGAAAACGAGAAGAAAAAGAGAAGCTAGTAAGGGAACATCTGTTTATAGCTGCTACAACGTAAGTGAGAACAGGAACTTGTTTCACATAACTAAAAAATGGATCAAAATGATCTTTAATCAATAAAAACAACTGTCTTCCTTGCCAAATCTCTGTGATAGGGATGAAACACTTCATGACATGCTCTTATTGCAAAATGATCAACTGAGTCGTAACCAGAACACAGTTTTTTTTAAATTATTTTTTTTATTTGTTTGTTTTTCCCATCCTATTGCTTAGTTTAAATCTCCAGTCCTTTGTGCCACAACCACAGAATCCAGGTTACAGACATTGCTTTTTAAGCCCCCGTACTTCATTTTCATATCGTTTGAAGTGAACGCTCATTATTTTTCCCCTGAGAGACAGCGCACTGATTTGAGACGTGCCACGTCTCTTCGAAATGGAAACATGACGCATATCAGAAAAGTGCCAAAGCAGTATCATGTTGTAGTGCATTTGTCATTCTCCCGCAGGCTTTGTACGCATGTGAAATATAATTAAAATAGCCACATTTTTATTTCTTTCCAGGAATCTTCTGAATGTTCTGTTGTGCTAGTAACACAGAGAAACTGAGTTAGTCTCAGTGACAGAGGAGTAAATGCAGCCTCCCGTTATTTTTATTTGAGAGTTTTTCATACAGTAAAAACCAATAAAAGCAATTTGGCCTGGGGAGAAAACTGCTTCTGCCACTAACAGCAAAGAAATAAAAATTGTTTAAAGACATCTCAGACATTGGCAGTTTAGGGAGGACCAGTGATGGTGGCACTCTAACTAATAGTGGAACCCGTGGCCTACCTGATGACACAGTGCTGCCAGGAGCAGAGCACCTGGGACCCCAGTCTTTGCGTCAGACGAAGCCTTCCCTCTCCGCAGATACCTGATGAAGCCCTTTCCAAGTTTTACCCTTCCCAACAAACACAGGGTTTTTAATTACAGGCTGACTGTAGAAAATACGTTCGGTATACCCGCAACACAGTGGCGGATGTCCCGGCGTGTCATTGCTGTCAGCCCTGCCAATGCAGAAGCCTGTGTGAAGGCCACCTGTGTTCCACACAACTTCTTGAAGAGAAAGACTGCGAGGAACCTGCTAACTGCTCCCGGTGATGTAGAACACTGTGCAATGCAGAACACCAACTGAGTAGGGATTAACAATGCTGCACGGGAAGCAATGCGTAGAATGGAGACCTTTTGAAGATTACTTCTGTACTGAAGGTGCAGTTCCCTGGCAGCCATGAATATGAGAGGCACAAAAGCTTCTTTTAAGAACCAAATCAAATCTCTTGTGAGAACCACTCACATTAAAAGAGCAATGTTTTCTGTCGTTTCTCAATACAATTCAATGATATGCAGTCTATACTGGTGCACATGCACATAAAACACATCCCTCCCCAATACATCAGTGTAAAGTATGAATTAAACGTGTGTAGAACATCTATATGTCACCGCAATATGGTTAAAACACTCTCACTGGACATCACCATGTTATGAATTCAGTACTGAACATGACCACATGACACATTAATACCAAATGAGCATCTCAGCAGATGTACGGTCCATAATTAGCACATTAGAGAAGGGGATGGCTGTGTCTGGGAAGGTTGTGAAGGATATTTTCATCTATCAAATGTGAGTAATTCTAAAAGTCTAAAATGGGTGATTTGGTATAATCATAAATAAACAATGAAATACAAAATGAATAATATAAATCAATGATATTTCTGTAATTATATTTTACTGTAGCGTATCAATAAAAATGGAATAGATGGCTAGGTTTGGAATATTTTTTGTTTAATTCTAGTACACAATCAAATTAAATAAAACACCCTAGCAAAAAGATCACTGAGTGCAAAGTACTTTTGAATAACTAAATTATGAACCTGAACAGTATATGTGGTCAAACAACAACAACAAAAAAAACAAAACAAAACAAAAAAAACACCCCAAAGACAATGAAATGTTAACTTGACAAATGCTGCAGAGCACAGCTGATAAGAGCATGAGGGTACAAGAGCTTACTAACACCCCTCATGACCTTGTCAGCTGTGTCCTGCTCTCCTCCTCTTCCTGGCTGCACTGGGCCTCATAAATGAATTTGTGAATCTGAAATTTAACACCCTTTTTCCTGCTAGAATTCAGAGTTTGTAATTGTGGCATCAAGGTTCTGAAAAATGTTCATCAGGGTCCTCTGGTGGTGGAATGGAGGTGGGTGCTGCCTCTGTCCTGTCCAAAGCAGTAATGAGGTGTTTTTCAAATAATGTTATTGAGCTTCGCCTTTTTGATTTGCCTTGGGGAGACTGTTCTACCTCCTGCCTCATTTGCTGATTGTGTGATTGGCTGCTGGCAGGATCTGTCTGGCTGCTGCCTGGATCTGTCTGGCTGCTGACTGGATCTGTCTGGCTGCTACCTGGATCTGTCTGGCTGCTGACTGGATCTGTCTGGCTGCTGCCTGGATCTGTCTGGCTGCTGCCTGGATCTGTCTGGCTGCTGACTGGATCTGTCTGGCTGATGCCTGGATCTGTCTGGCTGATGCCTGGATCTGTCTGGCTGCTATCTGGATCTGTCTGGCTGATGCCTGGATCTGTCTGGCTGCTGACTGCATCTGTCTGGCTGATGCCTGGTTCTGGATGGCTGCTGACTGGATCTGTAGGGCTGCTGCCTGGTTCTGTCTTTCTGTCCCTGCCTGTTATTCCCTTCCAGTGCCCCTTTCCCTGTCTTTGCACTTAATAGGACATCATGGGCTCTCTAGCCCCTGCAGGCATGCTGCAACTGGAGGCTCTTGCCTCCATGAAGGGGTTGAGGAAGCCCATGATGCCACTGTACTTCCAGGGTCTAGTGATGTCTGCTGCTGAGCCACGCTTCCGGTCGTTTATTTTACGTAGTTCACATCTATAAACATCGCGAAGGTTCTTCCACTTTTTATTACATTCCTCCACTAGAAAAGAATGCACAAACACACATACACAGACACCTTTATATAATGGCCTACATGATATTACAATTTGTTGATTTAAAACACCAGTCAAAAGACACGCCTGAATGAATCGATGTTTCTCACGATCTTGAAGACTTTTTGACATAAAGGCCTATCTTGAAATTAAGGACAGTTTTAAAAATAGTTTTGATGACTTAATTGCTGCCTGATGAGTAGTTTTAAAATGTGGAAAACAGTAATAATAGTAATAATACAAGCAGGCATGTCCAAACTTTTGATTGGTACTATAGCTATATGTTTGAAATGCATTCTTTTGTGATTTAATCAACCAAATCGTATTGATATTCAGCTAATCATGGTATAGTATGCTATTTGTCATTCCACACGTGGTCAAAGCTATTAAATGCATTAATCAACTTACTTGGAATGCACCCCCATTTTTTTTTTTTTTGTTAGGCGTCTGTATGCAGCCAGAGCCATATCATATAAAATTGGCCAATTGCTAACTGCTAAAATGAGCTTTTCCTCCATGTTTTCTGCACTACAGTATCTGACAAGAGGCAGATCACGTGCGCTCTACTGTCTTCACTCCCACTGGTAGTCACTGCACCAAGTTGCTCCAATTTTGCATAAAGTTAAACTTTTCTCAACTTTGTCGCGTCGCTGGACACGCCCACATCCGGTCGCCAGTGTTCGCTGTCGGTCATGTTGCGGGAAATCGCCAGCTCTCATTGAAAAGGAATGGTCGCTGTATGTGTGAACATACCTTTAGGGAACTGTGGTCAAAAGAAAAAAGGATACCACCACCATAACGCCAAACTCTACTTTTCCTATACACACAACATCCCCATTAATGCCCTGGGTTCACCAATAATAATCAGAAAGTAAGGAATTAACCACTCAGGGGTGTGTTGTTATCGGAAAATAATCAGTAACAGGGTGGTGTGATGAAATTTCAATAACAGCATAACCCGGAGTGATTTACTCTTCATATACCACAACCATTTGCCATCGATTACAACTTTTAATTGATCAGATAATGACAACTCTTCATTGTCTTCAAAAGACAATACTTTTCATCCATTTATAGTTACGTTTAATGTGGCGTTACATCCTCAAAACTGTTATTTTCACACGTGCATTTGTCCGGACTCTGGGCCACTCGAGCCCTGATTTCGGTATGTTTGGCGAAGTGTGTTCTGCGAAGACTGTTTACAAGGTAGGGAGCAGTAGAGAGATCCGATCCCTGGTCCTTTTCAAAACATTGGTCTGGGATTCGCTTCAACTGAACAGCGGCATGGAACGCATCATGTGTGGAAGCTATCGTGCTTAGTGTTGAATGCCGAGTAACGTGATTGGATCAACTTTCTGCTTGAGTGTTGCTATTACTGGAAAATAATACTTTGCAACAATATTTGCGAATTATTAAAAAAGAGACAAGTTGATAGTCTGTAGTTTGTCTCTAGATTAAAGAATGACCATAAATTGTTGAGGTCACTGACACCTGACATTCCATGTTACAGTGTACTTATTTATTTATTTATTTATTTATTTATTTTTAAAAGATGCAAGGAACCACATAGTGTATCAATACAGACCTTCACAACCACACACGGACATAGACACAAATTCAGGTACTTCTGTACAAACAAAGACAGACAGATAGATAGATAGATAGATAGATAGATAGATAGATAGATAGATAGATAGATAGAGAACAACAATACTACTACTACTACTACTAATAATAATAATAATAGTAATAATAACAAAATCCAGATAAATTTGAAGTCTGCATACTGGATAGTGTATTTTGCCTTTCATTTTATATACAATTTTATGCACATATTTGTTTCATATTTCAAAATATTTTGGGGTTTGAGACCTCAGATTTGTAGAGTCTCTCTCCACACAGGCATTCAGGGTCTGGGTCCACTAGATGGCGTTGTGGAATGGTTCGAAGATTAAGTGATCTTTCCTGTTTTGAAGGTTTATTTGAAATCCTATACGGAGTAAATTATTGGGAAAACATATTACAGTTCAACATGGCCGTTAGTCTAGTTTTAAACTTTAACCCCTGATGAAAGGATTTTAAATTTTAGGGTTAGGCACCAATACAGAAACAGTGCCTTACTACCCGTACATATCTTTTAACAAAAAATATATAAGACAAGCTCCAAATTTTCTCAAAATCTAATCTCCATGTCTTGGCCTAGAGTGGAAAAAAAAAAAGACTAGTGGTTTCTTTTGTAGGGTGTTTAAACTATGATGCTGACCTTTACATGATTCTGTGTGTTGAACATTAGAGGAGCATGAAAACATAGCTGTATTCGATGACACTGTATTCCATTAGGGACACAGTGTCATCGAATACAGCTATGTTTTCATGGTCTCTTGCCTATATACCAGCTAACTTTATTCTCTACTCTAATCACTACTCCTCATAAATACATTTCACACAAACGCCAGTCATCACAATTTCCCACTGAAAGAACCTGATTAATTGTGACCTTTACAATCTAATTGCAAACGCTGCACAACAAACACAAGCAAAACGTGGCGGTTTTCCACAACAAAGCAATCAATTATGTATGTCAAAAAGAAAGAAAGAAATAAACCCCCAGCCCTTTCATTTAACACCCATGTAGTGTACACTGTTCTGGACTTGTGAAATCTTTAAACACATGATCATATAATTCACGCTGTATTCAAGTAAGAATGTTCAATTCCATCCTTCGCCACAGTGGGTCAGCAGAGAGCTACAAACCACAACACAACCACAAGAGCCCTGCCTGAATAAAACCAGAGCTGACGCCTGTAAGACTCTTACACAGCTCTAATTGAATTAAAGCTCATACATCTGGAATAAACTTGGTCATAAGTTGCAAATCATTTAATAATAATAATAATAATAATAATAATAATAATAATAATAATAATAATAATAATGGTGATCCATGAGGAGGAGTGGTTAGATAGATATATGGATAGATAGACAGACAGACAGACAGACAGACAATTGATACAGTCATTGATACAAATATATTTCATATCTCAACGACACAGTTCCGGGGTCTCCGGTTCGATCCCGAGCTCAAGTTTCTGTCAGTTACTTGTTCTCACTTTGTCTGTGTGGGTTTCTTCTGGGTTCTCAGGTTTCCTCCCACCTCACAAAAACATGCAGGAAGTGGGGTGGCGATGCTAAATTGCCTCTATGTGTGAAGGAGTGTTTGATTGTGTCTGGTGTCTCATCCAGGGTGTATTCTTGCCGTACTCGCAGTATTCCTTGTATTGGATCCGAATCTGCCACGGCCACAACAAAGATAAAGTGCTTACTATAGATGAATGAATAAATATAGTAAAAACAACAATACACCCTAACTGATACTTCTGACTTGTTTATGTATTGAGAGCATGTGACGCTTTAAATATACACACTTTCAACTAATTATTTGATTTCTGATGGCAAACTGGTTGCACCAGAACTAATTTAGTTCAGGGTTTCACAAAAATGGGGGTGAATACTTATGCAATCACAGATTTTAGGTTGTTACTGTCAATAACTTTATTGACCCCCCCCCCCCCCCCCCCCCCGCTTCAATATTGTGCTCTACTTTGTGTAGACATATTACATATAACTCTAATTTACACATAGTCTAATTAAATTTATTTCAATTCCAGATTTTAACACTCCAAAATATCGGAAAGCCCAAAGCGGAAGTGAATACTTACGCAAACCACTGTATTTGTCATTTAAATCCACATCATGCGTTTTTTAATTGTATTATTTTTTATGTTGTTCAATAACAGAAAAAAAAAAAATAAAATAAAAAATACATCCTTGAAATTCTACCCATAAGCCACTAAGGAAACTAGCAGGGATAGAAAGTGAGAATAAAAAGGTGTAGTGATTTACTGATATAAACACAGGCTCAGCGGTTTATCAGAGTGCAGCTCGGATCTGAGAAACACCCCTCTAAAGTGATGAGATCATCCTGGATAACCGTGCATGTCATCAGGACGTCCAGTTGTTACAAATAAAGCCGTCTAAACGTTATCATTGTTCAGTCACGGAAAATAAATCCTAAAAATCAACCATTAAACAGACATTCGAAAATGATGTAGCTTATCCAAAATATCTCATAAATAGATTTTACAGAGAATCACAACCAGACTTAATGTCACTGCTTGCACGTGAGGAGGAATCGTGATGTATTTTTAATCCCGGTGACGGGGGATAATGTGGTCGTGTTAGAGCTCTGAGATGCATGCACATGAGCCACACACACAAACATACACCTGGACATCTTCATATCTGATAAATGTCACTAGTCAGGTGCATTGGTCTCATAATAACCTCTCTGTGTGATAAGCCCTGTTCAACAAAAAATTCTGCCATTTTTAAAAAAAAAATCCCTACGTTATGAGCAATATAAGAGTATAGATGTTAAGCGTATGGATGTAACAGACATTACATTTGGCCTGTATCGCTTCCGACGTCTGTTATTACTCTATTAAGAAGCCCATTCGGAGTCGTCCTAATGTAAGCCGTGAGACGTGACTCCTCGATCTACTTGACTCTTTTGTGATCTTTCTCTTAATTACGTCTGAGGAAAGGTCAGAACCGCGGAGATAAATGACACAGATCGCGAGTTCATTTAAAGTTCAGTCGTACACCCAGCAGTGCTTTGCTCTTTGGATAATAATGTGTTGTCATTAGAGCTTATAAGTTAACACAATAGCAGCGGCATCATTAAACCGGGGAGGAATCTGAACCCAGAGCGATTCCCCATTTAAGTGATCGTGTGAGTCATTTTGGTATTAAACCTTCACCGCGTGCACATCGGTACACAAAAACCTCAGATATAACTACAAGCTTAAACACTATTCAGAAATGATCAGAGGATCAGACCTTCAACATAAGCACATGTACTTGTGTGATATTGGCTTGAGTGATATTTTAGGCTGTAAATATGAGAGAAAAATAAACAAACCAATGGCATTCCATGCATAAATACGCAATATTAAATGCGTAAATATGGCACTATATGTTAATTAATAGTATTGACACTTTAACGTCCACTGCGAGGTTGCCTTTTCACAGAGAGGACATCTGAGGAGACGCAGCTTAATCAGAGACACTGCTTCACTTGAGGACTGAATATTTTTATGGATAAAATTATCAAGACTTAATGTGAGTTGTCAGTGTTGCAAATCAGTGCTGGGTCAGATTATCCTTCAAACTGACGGCACAGTTTCTTTACAGAAGAGTGCACTGAATTAACAACAGCAAACAAGAACAACAAAAAAAACATTAGCATTATTCTATTCATTCAGCAGCTTAAAATAGTGAATTAAAAGTGTGAATAAATAACCTACATTACCATTTCATGACCGATTTAATTTCATGCCGCTTCATTAAGCTATGCACACAGATTAACAGAGTAAAAAAAAACAAAACAAAACAAAACGGAAAAACTAAAAAAAAACATCATGCAAAATTATAGGATGTGCTGGATCTTGTCCAGAATTAGAAACTGCTGAACGATGAGGATGGAAGCCATATTGTTAAATAAAAGCACTGACTAATGTGATAATTATAACTAGTTAATAGAATATTCATGCAGGAATACCTTGACAATAAACATACTAGACTCATATTAGATTTACGTCAATGCTTTCCATCTTCTCGATCATATACTGAATTTTAGTATTAGTCTTTGTTTAGTCATTTCTTCTTCTTCTTCTTCTTCTTCTTCTTCTTCTTCTTCTTCTTCTTCTTCTTCTTCCTCTTATTATTATTATTATTATTATTATTATTATTTTAAACTGCCTCTTGCTTTTATTGAATTTGACAGCAAAGAGCAAAAAGTGATATTTCCCTGATCGGTGTACTTTTCTTGTCCCTGATTTTCGGTTTTAAAGGTGAGTGCTTGTGTTGGTCTAAAAACATCATCTCAGACTCTTCTTCTCAAGAACATTCTGGCAACCTCAGAGGTGTGAACTAGAGACACGAGATTTGCATAATCTTAATGCCACACCCAGAACATCGACTTACGCAGTTTTATAACTCAACTCTGAATGCACGTAACTTTCTTAGTGTAAATACTGATGTACAACACTGAATACGGCCCTCTGTGTGATAGATATTGTGTGAATATATATATTTATATATATATATGTGTGTGTGTGTGTGTGTGTGTGTGAAGTATGGCCAATTACATATTCCATGTAAGGTTTCAACAATACAAAAAGCTTTTGCGTAAAATTAGTGCCACTCATGTTGCTCAGAGCATCGCAGCCAGGTTCTCCATGGGCACAGTTACCCTGAAGAATTGAGCTGCGGTGTCAACTGCTTTCTATTTTCATTCATTCTTTCATTAATTTATTCTGCAGCACTTAAAATTATGCCATCTGCATCATTTTGTTATCAAGCCATTACTTATAGCATATCATTTAAGCTTTAGCAGGAGCCACTAGAGTATTTGTAACATCTTCTTCATAAGATGTTTAGTATCCGAGGGTGAAAAATAACACATTCTGAACTACAAACACTTCAAAAAACATTTAAAAAAAAAGAAGGCCTAAATACATAACGATGAATAAGTCTTCAGCGTATCTACACACATTTGTGACCGCCAAAACATAAAACAAGGGACTTTCTGGTGAAGCTTCAGATTTAAACCCAGGGCTTTTCTCTGTAGATCCCAATTAACCCACCATGCTTGATCCTACAGCCCATGGGTGTAGAGATCAACTGAAATCCACTATCATTAGAGATGCATTAGCGATGTTTGGATTTAGGAGACACATGTGCTCCCTGTGCATAATTTTATGTTGCTGTAGCATGTGAAAAAGTAAAAAAGAAAAAGCGGAAAAAAAAAAGATCAAATTAAAAGAAAAACAAAAGCAATGTAAACACCATAATTGGCAAACAAACAAACAAACAAACAAACAAACAAACAAATAAATACATCAATAAATACACAAAATAATGATTTATTTATGTCATGCCTTTATACTAGGCATTGGGATGGTTGGAATTTTCTTAGTTTTATTAAAAATTATGACAACATACATTTACCCCAGTGGAATATGACTTCTGGACCGTACTGTATATTTTAATTAATATTTATACAAAGTTTTCCTTTCAAACGATACTGAAAACAACAACAACCTGAGTGAAAAGTAGAAACTTTTTAATTTTTACATGAGTTTCATAGTTTGCATGTTCTCCCCGTGCTGCGGGGGTTTCCTCCGGGTACTCCGGTTTCCTCCCCCAGTCTAAAGACATCCATGGTAGGCTGATTGGCGTGTCTAAAGTGTCTGTAGTGTATGAATGGGTGTGTGAGTGTGTATGTGATTGTGCCCTGCGATGGATCGGTACCCTGTCCAGGGTGTACCCCGCCTCGTGCCCCATGCTCCCTGGGATAGACTCCAGGTTTCCCGTGACCCTGAAAAGGAGTAAGCGGTAGAAGATGGATGGATGAAATAGTGCAGAAACTAATTAGATTAAGTATTATATGAATATAATGAGAATATTCTCAAACTTTCTGTTTATTTGCATGTTTAAATAAAAAACAAAATCCCGTATGGTGGTCTCAGACTTTAGGACCCCGATGTATATAACACACTTTTAGTGTTTAGGACTGGCAACAAAAAGTAGGCCGGGAATTTGCTGTCAAGCAGCCCCGATTAGATACACCAAATTCGAACTGACATAACATTTTTTTTCTATCAACAAATCATTTTATAATATAAATTTAATTAAATTTATTTAAAATAATAATAATAAAAAACAATCTGTTCATCTGTATTGTTTGTGTTAAGCTAATATATAAAACGATTAATCATTTTTTTTTTCTAAAGGTATTCCTCCCCATGTTTGTGTGTACAGAAAACAAAAATTCAAAGCTGAATTAATGTAACGATCACCTCCTCCTCCTCCTCCTCCTCCTCCTCCTCCATCCTTTCCCTTTCTTGATTGTAGAATAAGTATTTAGCAAATCATTTTTAATTGCTGGGCTGGCTATGAAATATTATATGTTGTATAGGCTGTAATGCGAAAAATAACTGAGGAGTAGTCTAGAAGAAAATGATCAAATTGACATGTTTATTTTACCCAGTTACAGTCGAACGCTGATGGCCATTTTTTTAAAACACAGATTTAGCATAAATTTCTGACTAGTTACAACTTGGAAATGCTCAACCCTGCAGCACTGTGGGACGCTAGTACAAGCATTGAAACCCCAAGGTTACCGAAAACATTTTGGTCTTCACAGTTCATTAAGCTAGTTCTCAGCAAATAGCATGTAAGCATGACAAAGCTCCTTCTCCCTGCTCACTCCACTTTGATGTTTCTGCCTCTTCGCCACTGTCCTCATCACCACCTGCAGACTACTTTAATAAATAACACACTTTGTGGCATCACCCAGCGAAGCCTTTTTTCTTTTTTTCGCAGACCTTCTCTGCATTACCGGCCGTGGGTTTCCTCTTTCTATACATGGTTCGGCAACGAGTGCTAGATACTTTCAGTGAGTGCTGGATACTTTCAGTGAGTGCTAGATACTAACTGCCCGAGTGCTAGATATTTTCAATGAGTGCTGGATACTAACTGACTGAGTACTAGATACATTCAGTGAGTACCAGATACTTTCAATGAGTGCTAGATACGTTCAGTGGGTGCTAGATACGTTCAGTGAGTGCTGGATATGAACTGACTGAGTACTAGATACTTTCAACGAGTGCTGGATACTTTCAATGAGTGCTAGATACTAACTGCCCGAGCGCTAGATATTTTCAATGAGTGCTGGATACTAACTGACTGAGTACTAGATACTTTCACTGAGTACTACATACTTTCAGTGAGTGCTAGATACTAACTGACTGAGTACTAGATACATTCAGTGAGTACTAGATACTTTCAATGAGTGCTAGATTCGTTCAGTGAGTGCTGGATATGAACTGACTGAGTACTAGATACATTCAGTGAGTACTAGATTCGTTCAATGAGTGCTAGATACGTTCAATGAGTGCTAGATATGTTCAATGAGTGCTGGATATGAACTGACTGAGTACTAGATACTTTCAAAGAATACTAGATTCGTTCAATGAGTGCTAGATACGTTCAATGAGTGCTAGATACGTTCAATGAGTGCTGGATATGAACTGAGTACTAGATACTTTCAAAGAATACTAGATACTTTCAGTGAGTGCTAGATACTAACTGACTGAGTACTAGATACATTCAGTGAGTACTAGATACTTTCAATGAGTGCGAGATACTAACTGTCCCAGTGCTAGATACTAACAACTGTCCCGGTGCTAGATATTTTCAATGATTGCTAGATACTAACTGTCCCAGTGCTAGATATTTTCAATGATTGCTAGATACTAACTGCTTGAGTGCTAGATAGTTTCAGTTGTGATGGCAACTGCTACCTGCTTTTATGAATTGCCCCAGTCGTGTCGCTGCAGTTAAGATGACCTATTGAATATCTGTATATATGCTATATAATGCTGGGGTTGGGAAGAAAAGAGCGGCCCTCACAAGGCCAGCCCACCAGGAAAATTCCTGAACTTCCCAATGACCAGTCTGTGCCTGATGTTTGAATAAGATACAGAAATAATCGATGTTCTCTATATCTCCAGAATGTGCTGTTATTCATCACAACTTCTCTTTGTTCATTCTTTGTCTGTAAGGGTTAGGGTTAGGAGCAGGAATTGTTCAAGTGGTTTTCTATATACTGTACCGTATGTAATAGGGTGAGTCCGGTGAAAACCTTTAGTTCTTTTTTATTTCGCAAATAGTTGACAGAAAAATGTTTAATTTAATGTTGCCCTTATTTTGTGTCACGCTTTCTATTCGACCCACCTTTGTATATACGTTTTATTACTACCATATTTTGCCTTTGAATAAAATCATTTGTAAAATAAATAGATTAAATACTGCTGTTACACTATATATCCTTTTTTGTCATTTTGTAATGTGTTCTGAAGTGCAGAATTGGATTGAGGGAAAAAAAAAGACCACATAATTCACATAATTTTGCAATTTCACTTAATTGTTTTTTTTTTTGTTGTTGTTGTTGCTGCTATTTTTGTATAAATTTTTTTATTATTGTATTATTACGCTATTTTATTATCTGTACTGTTTGTGTTCCTCATATTTGCACTGTTGTACTGCATTATTTTTACTATTTAAATTTGTGTTTGTGCCATTTATATTGTTCATATACTTTGTCCATCTGTGTTACTGTACACCAAAACACACTCCCAAAAACAAATTCCTAGTGCAATCAATTCCCAATAAATCGATCCGGATTCTGATAAAAACACTCCCACGTAGTTGGTCCGGTGCTGATTTTCTGCAGGCTAAAATAATAAAGCTTAATTGGGTGATGCACATGTATCAACGATCTGGTTGATAATTCAGTGTGTAAGCACAGTGTTACGCATATTTGGATCCATTAGGTCTACAGACGCATCATCAGTTAGTGACGCTTCAGTGAATAAGGATATTTCATTTAGTGAATGTATTTGTCATTGATTAGTCTGTCTTCACATCTTCAGATGCAGGAACTTAATGATGAAGTGCATTAAAAAAAAAAAAAAAAAAGACAGGTCAGATAGTGTGGGAGCATTTGCACAGGCGGGCATCAGTGTTTCGTAATTGATTAGAGTCTAATGTACTCACCTAGAGAACAAAAGGTGTTGAGGAGAAAATGAAAGAAAATGTGTGGGTGTGTTTGTGCATGTGTGTGCGCCCATGAGAGAGATGCAGGTATCTGAGAAACTGACATTCTGTTCTCGCCGCTCCTCTCGCTCATAAACGCTGGTGTCAGGCAGCAGCGTAAAGGCAATTAATCTCGGCGAGGAAATGGGAGAATAAAAAAAAAAAAGAGAGCGAAAAGGGGCCTGAACACAAAAGCACAAAAGCTATCAAGATGACATGACGAGACAATGCAATTTACCCGGTTTTCATTGCTGTCAAGGAAACATACGCCGATGATAAACTTGTTGTTTCTCAGCGCTAACAGATTGCTATTGTGCAGGCATTGTTAAACTTTCCGTAATTGAGATCCTCAATTAAGGAAGATGAACTGTATTGCAGATGCATTATTCAGAGTAATGTAGTTACACTAAGACCATGCATGCAATTACAGCAACTGTGGGGTGAGTGTGAATCTTTCACAGATGTTCCCGCGTTAGCAAAAGTAACAAAAAATGTTAAATAATGCATGTTATACCACGGCGATGTTTAATTCTTGATTCTGACTGGAGAGAAGGTGTTGATTCGTTTTCTCTAACAGCAGCTCTAAGAATGCAAATGGCAGGTTTATATTAATGCTCTTGCTTAACTATATTATTTCTATAGTAAGATATTATATAATATATTATTAGTAACAAAACATTCACAGGGACTTCTCTGGCAGATGATCTACATAATCCAAGACTTTATAATAAACAGATTTTAAAAATCATGTGAAACCATTTTTTTTGGGGGATGTTTTCTGTATGGAGATGTTTAATTAACATTTATGTAAGGATTCTTCAGTTTCAGCTATTTGTCAATTGCTCATGGATGTTCCACACCGCTGAATGTAACTATAAAAAGATAAGAAGTACAGCATGCTTTTGTTTAATCAATAAAACATTCCATGACTTGCAAAATTGTCGTTGTGTAAGAGGACTAAAACATTTTCGGATGTGCTTTTATAGGACAATCAACTGTTGTAATGCGATTTACTTACTCTGTTACAATCACTAATGTCATATTATGGGTCATTATTTGTTAATGTTAATCAGTAATGTTAGTTAAGGGAACATTAACGCTTTGCTTTAGTTTTCCAACCTTTACCTTGAGGGTTCAACTGTTTTTTAATGGCAATTTAGCTTACTTTGATGCTGAAGGCTTAGTAATATGGATCTTCATGAGTAAACTTCAATTATAATACAGTATGTAAGGTCATGGCATTGAAATGACTCACCTAATAAAAAAACGTTGCTTCGATTACAGTTTATAGCAGGAGTGTGTAAACTGGTGGACCTCATTCAAGATGTGGACTCAGAAAGAAACTTGAGTGGATCAACTGTACAAAAGTACAAAAAACAAACCAAAAAAAACAAAAAAAAACAACCCATGGTTTTCTAAACATGAACACGTGACTAGTGTGTTGTGGCCATGAAGAGAGCTCATCAAGAAAGGAAATAGTTTCCACAGACATTCAGTGGTTTGTTATTTCATTCACCCTCTCTGGTCTGATTAGTGATGACATGACTTGCAAAGTTGATGACAAAAGGGAACATTTAAATATGAATGGACAGAGTAGTATGTATTTTTTTTTTCTCTGAAGAGACTGTGGTGCTAATCAAAAGTGATCAAGTGAAGCACATTAAAAAATTGTTGTACAGTGAGGCAAATAAGTATTGAACATATATTGAACAATATTTTTTTTCAGTAAATATATTTCCAATGAGGTTATTCACATGAAATTTTGACCAGACTTTGGGATTAACTCAAGAAATCTGGAAATATGAAGAAATCCAAACGTTTAAGTCCATAAATAAAGTTATGTGTAATAAAGTGGAATGACACGGGGAAAAAGTATTGAACACGCTAACTGAGATGTATTTAATACTTAATGGAAAAGCCTTCAAGACGCTTCCTGTATGAAGAAATTAATGTTCTGCAGTATTCAGGTGTGATTTTGGCCAGTTCTTCTAAACATACTGTCTTTAAATCTTGTTCAGTTGGATTCGAGTCAGGTGATTGACTGGGCCATTCTAACACCTTGATTTATTTTCTTGAGAGTTTCCTTTGCTGTATGTTTGGATCGTTGTCCTGCTGGAAGTCCACCCACGTCTCATCTTCATCATCCTGGTGGATGGCAGCAGATTCTTCTCAAGAATCTCCCGGTAAAGGGCTCCATTCATCGTTCCTTCAATTATATGAAGTCTGCCAGTACCATGTGATGAAAAACAGCCCCACACCATGATGCTTCACCTCCAGACTTCACTGTTGGTGTAGAGTTTTTAGGATGATGTGCAGTGCCATTTCTTCTCCAAACATGGTGTGTAGTATGACAGACAAACAGTTCAATTCTGCTCTCGTCTGACCAGACTACACTCTCCCAGTGTTTCATAGGCTTGTCCAAATCAGTTGTAGCAAACTTTAAACGATCTTCGACATGCCTTTTCTTTAGTAATGGAATCTTGCGGGTGAGCGTGAGCAGTGGAGTGCATTGCCTATTGTTTTCTCTGTGACGATGGCGCCTGCTGCCTCCAAGTGTTTCTGGAGCTCTTTCCGAGTGGTCCTTGGCTCTTGGGCTACTCTTCTGATTGTTCCTCTGACTCCCTGCTCAGAAATCTTGCGAGGAGTTCCTCTGCGTGGTCGGTTGATGACGGAGTGATGTTGCTTCCACTTGCGGATAATGGCCCCAATGGTGCTTCCTGGAGGATTCAGAAGTTTTGAAATACGTCCGTATCAGATTCCATCAATATGTTTCACAGCAATAATGTTGTGAAGGTCTTGGGAGAGCTCTTTGCTTTTACCCATCATGAGATGTTTCTTGTGTGACACCTTGGTAACAAAAAGCCTTCTTATAGACCATCAATTTTCTAACCCAGCTGATATTAATTTGCACAGATAGGAGGAATAATTACTTACGGATTTCAGCTGGTTTCTTACATTTACATTTATTAATTTAGCAGACGCTTTTATCCAAAGCGACTTACAAATGCCTTACCTTGCCTGGGAGAAGTGCCTTTTCTTAGCGTGTTCAATACTTTTTTCGCGTGTCATTCCATCTTATTACACATAACTTTATTTATGCACTTTAGTGTTGTGAATTCTTTATACATGCAGTTTTCTAGAGTTAATACTGACGTGTGGTGAAAACTTTGTTAATAACCTCATTGGAAATATATTTACTGAAAAAAAATGTTGATGCATTTAATACTTATTTCCCCCACTGTATATATTTCTGGATGACCAACAAAATACAGCATTTTCATCAGATGTAAGAAGAATGAAGAGACAGGAGACCAAGAGCAGGTAATAATAAAAAAGAAATGGTTTATTACATGCATGAATACAACCTGACTGTTCGATAGTCTAAACATAAGTTAGTGCTGCAGGCTTTTATACCCATGTGTGCATGCAAAGGGACACTTGCAAGACCATATAGATCAGTGGTCACCAACCTTCTTCCTGGAGATCTACCTTCCTGCAGGTTTAATCTCAAACCAAAATCTAACATTAAACACGATTAAATGGTCAGGTTGGCACTAGATTGAAGCTGAAGTCTTCAGGTAGGTAGAGCTCCAGAAACAGGGTTGTGACCACTAATATACAGCAGATAATGCCCAAGGCTAAGATAGGGGAAAAACCAAAAAAACAAAACTGAATAAACACAAAATACAGTTTTAAATGATAATGTTATTTATAATACCAACTGGGGCTGTGTGAAAATGTATTTGCCCCCATAGTTACTAATTCCCCAAATCTATGTACATTCATACAAAAGTACATTCATAATGGTGTTCAGCTGGACTAGACGCAGCCGGCCCTGTTCAATCAAATCAACACTTACATAGAACTTTTTCAACAGCATGAAGTTGGTTAAAAGGTCTTACCCAGTAAGACACTATGCTAAAGTTGAAAGAAATTCCAGAAATGATGAGGAATAATGTGATTGAAATACATCAGTCTGGGAAGGGTTACAAATCTATTTCAAAAGCTCTGGGACTCCAAAGAACCACAGCGAGAGCCGTTATCTCCAAATGGAAAAACTCGGCACAGTAGTGTACCTTCCCAGAAATGGCCGACCTTCCAAGATTCTTCCAAGAGCACAGGGATGACTCATCCAGGAAGTCACAGAAGAGCCAAGGATAACATCAATGGAACTACAGGCCTCTATTGCATCAATAAAGGTCACTGTTCATGACTTCACTATCAGAAAGACACTGGGAAAAACTAGCAGTGGTTTTGCGAGGCGAAAACCACTGCTAACCCAGAAGAACATTAAGGCTCATCTGAATTTTTTTTACTGTATTGAATATTTACTCATTTTGCCTTTGTTTTACGTTGTATTTCATTTGAAGGTCTAAAACTATTTAGTATGAGATATACACAAAAACAGAAGAAATCAGTATGAGGGAACAAAGACAGATGCACAAATCACATTAAATGGAAAAACAAGAAATAATCCCATAATATGATGTCTTATTTTTAGCCATGAATATGGTTAATGGTTAAGCATTAAAAGGTAACTATGGCAATTCAGTCATATTGCTTATTCAGACCTTTGTAGGCAGTTTAATGTACCTAGCAGTGACATAACCAAAGAGGGCCAAAAGTGTAAACTCAATGCTAATTGCCAAAAATTAACCAGAAAATACAATACTTCTGTTATTATCATCAAGGCAATACCATAAAACATAGTAGGGATATTGTAGAAATTACACCAGGCTAACATTCATTACCTGATATCCTTCTGAATAATACTTCAGGCTTAGCTAGAATAGGTAAAATTACCATCCATAAAAATTCATAAACCTTTTTTATTTTTATTTTATTTTATACGAATTATACTGTGTCCGTGGTGGAGTAGCCCAGAGACAAGGTCAGATCACAGACACAGCGTATGGCCTTGACAAGTGCACTTGCTATGTAAAATAATAATAATAATAACAACAACAGTAATTAATTCCTTTTCCGGCTCGTATTCTCTTTCATAGTCTCCCTTATACACACACAGGCACAGTTCCTCGAGTTCACGATTCTCAAATCTCACATCAGATTTCTTATACTAGCAGACAAGTCTTTCTTTGACACATAAGAGTGAATCAATAAAATATAAAATAGTTGTCTATCATGGATCCTGCATCCTGTATTGATATTTCTGCATACATACACGTTCCTGGTGCAATTCTTTTATTTATAACCATTCCTAGCACAGCGCTGTTCATTTCTCGATTCGGATTGGTCTGAGTGCAGTGATCAATTTTCTATAACAGGAGTTCTGACAGTGGTTTTGGCTGTAAGGCAAATCACAGGTTTATATGAAAGTGCTCATTTTAATACCTTATTATCCCTGTGGTTCTATAGTTGCTGTGGTAAGAAGTCTCTAACAGCACAGCAGCAGGTGATTTATTTATTACGTAATGAAATTTGAATGCATGATGGCATAGCAATTTGTTAAACTAATATTCAACACCTAATTGATTTGGCTAAATGTACTTTAACAAATGCACAGCATTGTTTGCAGAGCAAAGCTAGCAGAAACATTTAGAGTGTGTTATAATGTCTGTCAGAAATGTAAAACAAACAAAAATCCAACATATTAGGCTTGTACCACATTTGTACAAAAGATGATACATTCAAATGAGGTTTAAGTACGATTAGGAAATTATAAATACAGACTAGTGCATTTACGTTCATATTTTCACCATGTTAAACAAGAATTTCAGTAGATTCCATTCAGTTTGACATGAGGATAATTTTTTAAAATAAATGTAATTATTATTATAAATTCAATAATAATAATTCAATTCAATAATTTGATGTAATTCAATAATAAAAATATTAAAATAAACCAAATTTTTCAAAATAGCCACTGTGGATAGGCATAACCACAAAAAAAAATATATAAACACAAATTTACCTAATTATATTGATTTTTTTAGTTAAACTTTCAGATATTGTATGACAGCATCTTATTATGGAAGCAAAAACTAAGAGTTGGACAGAAGTCAACCAATCCCGGTCTTCATTGCAAATCCATTATCTAAATAATTTAACATCACAAAAATGACAAATGATATAGAACATATAATGAGCTGACTTTTGTTTGTTTGTTTTTTTCATGCTTTGCCTCTTCTTTTAAAAGAATGTTTTTTGCCGCTTCACTTTGCAGCTAACAATCCTGATTGCTACAGCCGGTAATATGTCATCGGCAAAAATTATGCCATGATCATTATCGTTCATAATGCTGTAAAAAAACCTAAATCATCATCACTGACACCCCTACACTTCACAGTCACCCAGACACACCAACGGTGATGACTGATAAGTATGATGTACTTTTTAATTTTACTAAAAAAAAAATAAACTAAAAAAACAACAAAAAACATTTGACCAAACAATATCTTCTGAGGTAATAAGAGACATGACGGACGTTAAATGTGGCTCGGTACTGTTAATTGGATCCGGTGGGGAGGCGGTGGGGCGGCCACCCAAATATGGTGACGCCCTAGGCGGCTGCCTATGACACCTAATGGATTGACCGGCCCTGGGTATATATTAAAGTTTGAGGAATATTGGTCATCTCTGTTTAGTCTGAGATATCGCATATTAATGTGTACTGAAATAAAGTCAGCTCAGGGGTGCTTTTGTTTACTTGTTTTTACTCCAGTGTGAATTTGAAAATCGTGCAGGTCAAAACCAGACATGGAAAGGTTAGAGATAATTGGACACTTTCTATGCAGTAAAGAAGGTTATTATAAACTCAAGCACTCTGGATTTTCCTCCAGAAGCCAAATTAAGATTTATTTCCTAGATATCTGGCTCATATCCTTGCCATTTATTTTCCGCAACAGTGAAAAAGCATCACAGCAGAGACCTAATTACTCACCTGATATTTACCACCGCAGCCTTTTGATTTCACATCTCATCCGCTTGCTCACTTCCTTATTTCCTTTTCTTATAAAGCATGCAAAAGACTTTTTATGAGCCTCAAAGCCTATTGTCTAGAGCTGGAGAGAGGAGAGAAATGCATACCAAATCAGAATTCATTAATTTTGTCCTTCAGAGATGTGAAGGAAAGGGTCATCAGGGTTTGCTAAGGTAGAAAGAATAGATGGAATTTTTCTCCAATCTGAATTGACCAAAAACTCATAAGTGGTGAGGTTTTTTTTTTTTTTTTTTTTAACCCTCCTATTATGGTGTGGGTCAATTTGACCAGTTTCCACACTTGAGGTGTCTGAAACACTGGTTAAGCTCTCATTTTCTCTTTGAAATTCTTTGACTTTTCCTGATTTAGTGTCATGAACTTATATGCAAATATTTCTTCTTTTTGTGGTCTCAGACGAGCCATAATAAAAGTTTACTGTTTCAAGCCGTTCTTTGCTGTTTTTGTCTGTATTTAAACTGTGGAAGTCAGAGCATAATGAATGTAACTTTTTTTTTCAAAATAATTGGAGGGTTAAGGCAACTTTCTTTTAACCCACAGTGACTGGAAATGAGATTGTGTCTGTGCATACATTTCTCCCCAGTTCAATCATATATTTAGGCAGGTCAGACATACACTTGAACTGATTAGACCACCTCAGTATAAGAACTCACAGAGAATCAGGGTTGTTTCGCAATATAAATAGTGTAAGCAGTCACATATGAAGGGGGACCCAAAACCCAATTAAACAAATGCAACAAAAATATTATACTTGGCCATTTATTTATTGAGGAAAATGATCCAATATTACATATCTGTGCGTGGCAAAAGTATATGAAGCTTTGCTGTCAGTATGTGGTGTGACCCGCTTGTGCAGCAATAACTGGAACTAAACATTTGGGGTAACTGTTGATCAGTCCTGCACATCGGCTTGGAGGAATTTTATCCCGTTCCTCAGTACAGAACAGCTTCAACTCTGGGATGTTGGTGGGTTTCCTCACATGAACTGCTTGCTTCAGGTTCTTCCACAACATTTCTACTGGATTAAGGTCTTTGAATTTACCATTCTAAAACATTAACTTTATTCTTCTTTAACCATTCTTTGGTAGAATGACTTGTGTTTAGGGTTGTGGTCTTGCTGCATGACCCACTTTCTCTTGAGATTCAGATCACGGACAGATGCTCTGGCATTTTCCTGTAGAATCCGCTGGTATAATTCAGAATTCATTGTTCCATCAATGATGGCAAGTCGTCCTGGCCCAGATGCAGTACAACGGGCCCAAACCACGATACTACCATCACCATGTTTCACAGATGGGATAAGGTTCTTATGCTGGAATGCAGTGTTGTCCTTTCTCCAATCATAACGCTTCTCATTTAAACCAAAAAAATCTATTTTGGTCTCATCTATCCACAAAACATTTTTCCAACAGCCTTCTGGCTTGTCCACGTGATCTTTAGCAAACTGCAGATGGGCAATGTTCTTTTTGGAGAGCAGGGACTTTCTCCTTGCACCCCTGCCATGCACACTATCGTTGTTCACTGTTCTCCCGATGGTGGACTCATGAACATTACCATTAGCCAGTGTGACAGAGGCCTTTAGTTGCTTAGAAATAACCCTGGCTCCTTTGTGACCTCGTGGACTATTACACATCTTGCTCCTGCTCCAGGTGAGAGTAATAATGGTCTTGAATTCTTCCATTTGTATACAATCTGTCCGACTGTAGATTGGTGGAGTCTAAACTCTTTAGAGAAAGTTTTGTAACCTTTTCCAGCGTGACAAGCTTCAACAACTCTTTCTGAGGTCCTCAGAAATCTCCTTTGTTCATGCCATGATACACTTCCACAAACATGTGTTGTGAAGATCAGACTCTGATAGATCCCTGTTCTTTAAATAAAACAGGGCGCTCACTCACACCTGATTGTCATCCCTTTGGTTGAAAACACCTGACTCTAATTACACCTTCAAATTAAACTGCTAATCTTAGAGGTTCACATACTTTTGCCACTCACAGATATGTAAATGTTGAATCCTTTTCCTCAATAAATAAATGACCAAGTATAATATTTTTGCCTCGTTTGTTTAATTGGGATCTCTTTATCATCTTTTAGGACTTGTGTGAAAATCAGATGATGTTTTAAGTCATATTTATGCAGATATAGGTATGTGTGAGAGAGAGAGAGAGAGAGAGGTGTAATGCAATGCCACTTCCTACATCTGTTCAGTGCTCTTAAACCCAGAACGGCACACATAATGCACCAAGCAATTCTTTTCCAATCTTCTTTTGTCCAGTTTTAGTGATCTTGTGCTCACTATCCCACTATGTCAAGAGTGAAATCCGATGTGGTCGTTTCCTGTTCTGTGCCTCATGATTCAATGCGTTGTGCATTATGAGACGCTTTTCTGCTCACCCCAGTTGTACGGAGTGCTTATCCAAGCTCACGTCAGCTCATACCACTTTACCCATTTTCCTCTGACCTCTCTCATGAACAAGATGTTTCTGTCTGCAGAACTGGATGTTTTTTTGCACCATTCCGTATAAACTCTAGAGACTGTTTTGCATAAAAATCCGAGTAGATCAGCACATTCTGCAATATTCAAAACAGCCCATCTGAGACCAACAACCATACAACAGTCAAAGTCACGAGTATCACATTTTTCCCATTCTGATGTTTGGTTTTTAAGTAGGATGAGAAGAGAGGTTTACATTCTTTGTTCGTTGTGTCATTTGCTATTTTCGAGGCCATTTTTGTTCTTTCCAAGCCACTATTTAACAATCTCAATGTGAGAATGCGAGTTGAAATCTGAATTATATACAGTATGTAGAGCGTTTCTATTGAGGGGTGCAGTACATCTTGGTAACAAACTTAACATGTTACTGCATGAATTATTACATTTACATATTTTTTTTTTTTTTAAAGTTTTTACAGCAAGGTGCATGGTGGCTTAGTGGTTAGCATGTTTGCCTCACACCTCCAGGGTTGGGGGTTTAATTCCCACTGTGGCCCTGTGTGTGTGGAGTTTGCATGTTCCCCTGTACTGTGGGGGTTTCCTCCGGGTACTCTGGTTTCCTCCCCCAGTCCAAAGACATGCATGGTAGGCTGATTGGCATGTCCAAAGTGTACAAATGGGTGTATGATTGTGCCCTGCGATGGATTGGCACCCTGTCCAGGGTGTACCCTGCCTTGTGCCCCATGCTCCCTGGGATAGACTCCAGGTTCCCCGTGACCCTGAAGGAAAGATAAGCGGTATAGAAGATGGATGGATGGATGTTTTTATGGATTTGTATTACTTTTATTTATTTATTTATCTATCTATCTATTTATTTATTTATTTATTTTGAAGGGGGGTAGATTGTTATGTCAAAGTTAAATCCCCTTTTTTCCAGTTACATAGGAAAATTGTAGTTTTGTATTATTATTTTTAAAAAAAAAATCAAAAACTTGGAGATAAATAAATTGCTGCCTTATGGCAACACAATGCAGTAAAGGGCTGAGATTATCTCAATGCTGTGCCTATGTCGGTTTTACATCACATAACTCTACATGTCAGAGTAGGAGGAGTTTCTCTGAAGGTTACTTGTGGTGAATGGAGATAAGCATGAAAAGTTCTTTTAAAAAAAAAAAAAACGAAATCCTGCATATCTCATTTGATGTTAAAATATGGTTGAGTGCACCACACATTTTCCTCAAAGGGTAAACACTGAATATGAGATACAGCAAGTTTATTTTAATGGCAGCGCATACAGCCAAACACTCCTTAGTGAAAACACAGTGAAGCAAATCTTCAATGGCAGTATACTTACCCGAAAACAGTCGGGGATCGCAATACTTTATTGTTTATTGAGAATACAAGGATGTTCAATTGCAAATTTTATTAGGAAAAGTGCTTATGCAAAAAACAAAAACAAAACAAAACAAAACAAAAAAAAACATCAGCGTCATGCACTTTCTATGGCTGAATTTCAAACGGCAGCTACACTTTGCATATAAGACGCTAGGTATTGTGGGGTGTAAGTATAAAGGGTATCAACAAAGTGAACAAGAATCCATCAAACTTTAGAATTTTTCAATAATGAAAATAAATAAAGCATGCATTTAATCCTTCAGTAAATGTATTAACTCATCGTATGCAACAATCTCAGTTTTGCTCTTAAAAATGAGTTAAATCTGAACATTTTCCTTTTAAGTAAGCAAAAGAGTTAAGATTTCCATCCATCCATCCATCTTCTATAGCGCTTAGCCTTTTCAGGGTCACGGGGGAAACTGGAGTCTATCCCAGGGAGAATCGGGCACAAGGTGGGGTACATGCTGGACAGGGTGCCAGTCCATCGCAGGGCACAATCACATACACACTCACACACCCATTCATACACTACGGACACTTTAGACACGCCAATCAGCCTACCATGCATGTCTTTGGACTGGGGGAGGAAACCGGAGTACCCGGAGGAAACCCCCGCAGCACGGGGAGAACATATGTTAGTATCACAATTTCATTTAAAATAAAGAGGGGGAAAATGAGAGAAAAGCATCTTCCCATGAGCTTCAGGAAATTTAGATGATGCAATTTCCCGTTGAAGGTGTGACTTGTACAATATTCTGAATATTTTATAGTGGTGAATGTGTTCGAGATAACAGGGTTCCGTGAATGAACTAATATAATCTGTAATGGACAACTTGTAAAAAAGGAAGTCTCCAAGCATGAAATGGAGTTAAATTCACACATTAAAATACTTCAAAAAAAAACATTTTATTCTTTTAAATGTTTATTTCAAGGTACAATGGGATGGGCAAAATGTGTTATAGATAAAGCTAAACAGTGATTAGAACATATTATAGTGGGGGATGAGATCAAATAAAATAATAATAATAAAAAAAACCCTGCAACATTAAATTATTGAATATTGCAAGCTGTCACTTAATTAATTAATCACTTGATTTCACCAAATTAGCTATGTTTCCATCCAAGTTGCAAATTTAACTTATGCGAAAAATTGGAATATCGCATAAAACATTTGCAAATAAAGCACCTTTTCCAACCCAGGTGTTCAAGAGAATTAAATCATCACTTTGGGAGAAACTGTCGGGTCTCGTTCTCCACCATTTTCACTTCCGTGAGCCGAGTATCCAATCACACGATTTGTTAAGGCAAAGTCACATGACTTTTTTGATGCGCATGGAGGAATTTATTCAGGAAATATGAGTCCATTGTAGCTTATGCACATGTCTTCTTATCAAATAGAAGAATTATCTGCCTCGATTGAGCGCACATTTTTTTCTACGTGCATTTTGGAGATTTTATTCGCATCTGGTGTTTCCATCCAGAGTTTTTTGTTTGTTTGTTTGTTTGTTTGTTTGTTTGTTTTTTCAGCTCACTGAGTGGAAATAGTAACAAAATGCCAGATTATTATTCATTTGAATGATTTAGAGTCAGCTTGAGATGTCCTTTTCTTTTCCTTAAAACCCAAGCATGAACTGATTAGATCAGCAAAGTCTAATTTCTCTAATCTTCTTTTTTCCATCAATGTCCTTGCTTTTTGTTGTTATGTTAATAAGCTGGCCTTATTAATTGGAAGGAAAATCAGATCAAGTTATTGACATATAAGGATAATTACAAAGGGTCTCTTTTTTTTTGTCTCACAACTGCAGCTAAAAGTGCTAGAAACTGAAAGGTCAGGTCTGAGTTTATCCTTCAGTTCTTATAATTATTCAAACGACCGTTTCACTCTTTATATTCGCTATACGCATCTGAAGAGTTCAATGTAATAATTTTTTTTTTTTTCTGTCAGCAAAAAATGTCTTCCTATCTTGCGCTTATTATTATTATTTTTTCCTATTCAAGATCTGAAAGAGGCCTACAAGCCGGCAAAATTCAATTTATAGTGAATTCAATTGGTTTTTATATTTTTCAGAAGAGCCTTTAATAACCACTGGGATGTGCAATTTGCTGAGGGGGGAATAAATATTCTCCCACATTTATGTAGTGTAGGGTGAAAATGCCTGATTTAGATATACATTTTGAATGATGAAAGCTCTCAAAATATAAGTCAGCGTTTTCAGGAATTGCAATGACCACAATAAATAAATAAATAAATAAATAAATAAATAAATAAATGCAAGTATCCTGACCACACTGGGGACCACAGAGGAAATTCTGCATTTCTGTCTTTCTTACCGAGCGAGCTCTTTAAAACAACATTACAGGAATTGGCTCTCCATGATTAACCTCAAATTGTCTACACTTTTAGGTACTTCTCCTCTAAAAGTAAAATAAAACCCACTCATGTGCAGCACACTCAGCTACATAGATTAGAGCATGAAAAAAAAAGTAAAAAAAAAAAAAAAAAAACACCCACAATTCATCTTCCTCCTTCGGATGGCTGTTTTTAGCTGACTCTCTGAAATAACGGCACACATAAATAGGCTGAATGAAAAGAAAAAAAAAATAGAAGAAAAAAAAGAAACCCCGTCGCTGCCCTCGAGACTGCGAGATACACCATGAATCAGGTTATATTAATAGCCGCCAGTCACATGAGATCTATGGCGGGAATTGATCCGTCCATGAGGATGTGTTTACAATGTTTATCTTCAGACAACCTCTGAAAAATCTAACAAAGAAAAGATGAAGCGATACAGGTTCTATGAAGACGTCAGTTCTGAGACACTGCCTCAATCCCCGATGACTCTGCATTATACGTAAGGAATAAAACACTTGAGGACATGCTGGAGTAGGAAAATACTAAAGAATGAGGGTGGAGCTACTGTTACCACCCTGACGTTAATCATGTTCCTGTAGCAGCACATAACGCTGAATACATGCTGAAGCGCTTTATTCCTTTTATACCTCAGCAATTTGCCGACCATTACAAGTTATAATAATTAAAGAACAACACGTCATACGTGTTATCCGTTTACAGACACATTTAATTGTCGTTGAACATCCGATAAGTTAGTTCCTATTATATCTCATGTTTAGCAGATGTAAAGAGCCGTTCCCTCACTTTCTCGAGAAGTTAATAAGACAGAAAAAAATGCAGTGTGTTACTAAGTTCAGTACTTTAATAATGATATTAATACACTAGCTATACACTTGTGACTTTACCTGGGAGTCTTGAAAGACTACTTTGTGTGATTTAAAGTAAATCAGTTACAAAATCTAACTAGCTCTAATGCTGAATTTGACTTATCTCGGAAGCGGGATGTCGAACCCCAAAATAACGCCATTTTTGACCATTTGTATACTTGTATATCCATTACAACTCATTTAAAGGCACTAAGTGTTACGTTGTTTACTGTTGATGTTGTGAGTAGCCATGCTGATTTGACGTCCCTTGCTGAACTCGGGGTTGAGGAGACCGTCCCGAGTTCATGAGTAGGAGTTCCTGAGGAGGAGATTTCTTTGGGTTTTTTTTTTGTTTGTTTTTATAGTCAGTGGTTATGAGTTTCGACCTTTATTTGTATGCAGAATTATGCACACGTAAGCCACAAAGTGCTCTGCATGTCATGCCAAGGCACAGAATGAAGGGCCATTGAGACGCGAGAATGCTGAGTGTGGTAATTCAGAGGACATCTGAATGCTCTAATGAAAAGTAGAGAGGTAGAGAGGACAGGTTAAACACTTCTCTGATGTTCCACAGTGAAATATTTCTGTTTTGTTTTCACCCTGGACCTTTATTTATACAGCACACTGAGAAACAAGACATTAAAAGTTAATATGCAATTCCATAACGGAGATTTAAAATCGCCTACACTTACAAAATATTTGTTAAAAACTTTCATTTGGGATTAAAGTCAAGGATGGTCACTAAAGCTAATTAAATGGCAGTAATTTACTTGCCATCTATTGTATTTCTTTCAAGTATATTTAGACATGTTCGAAGTACAGTCCCCTCCACTTTTGGAATGACAAGGCCAATTCATTTATTTTTTTTGTTGTAGATCTGGTATTTATAAGTACAGGGTACTCCAGTACACTCTGGATGTGTTAAACAACATAGAACACAACACATGTTCTATCAGACCGCACAATTTGAAGGTGAGCAAAAATATTGGAACATTCATACTCATCTGTTAAACATGGTAGTGTCATGGCTTGGGCTTGCATAGCTGTTTCTGGAACATTCTCACGGATCTTTATTGATGATGTAACTCATGAAGGTAGCAGCAGAATGAATTCACAAGTTTACAGGGACATTTTTTTTCTGCCAATTTACAAAAAAATGCATTCAAATTAATTCGAAGGAACTTTATCATGTGGCAAGACAAAGACTCAAACACACTACCAGCTTCATCAGTGGGAAAAAGTGGAAGGTGCTAGACTGGCCAAGTCAATTACGAGACCTTAACAAAATTATTTTTAAAAAACTTATTTTGTTTGTAGTAAGCTTCGCTAAAAAAGTAAAATACAGTATGAGGAGGAAATAATATAGGAAAATAATCAACGATGAACTGATGTGATACAACTTGACATGAAGAAATAGTTACTGTTACCACCCCAAAGTCGATTATTTTCCTATAACAGTGCAGTATTTATTTATTAATTATTTACAGTACAGTATTTATTTATTTATTATTTATAAGTTTATCAGTAGTTCCTGGTTTCACTTAGATTACAGCAGCTAGACATTGGAGGCTCCTTCTAAAAATGCAAATCAAGAATTCAAATTTCAACATTGCTTTGGTATAAACTTACATTTTAGAGTGGTTCTCTAAAATATCTAAAAGAATAATAATAAAAAAAAAACTTCTCTAAATACCAAATGCTTCCATGCGGACCTTCATCTGGAAGTCTGGAAGGTGCCCTCTGATAACCTCATATCCTGAGAAGGTAAAGTAGTAAAAAGAGACATTATTAATCAACAGTACATTTTTAGCACTCTTGCTCTCTAGCTGTGAATCCGAGTTCATAGTGATTTCCAGCAGTGAGAGTGATGCACAGTTCATCATTCCTTTGTTTATATCCAATATATAAAATGAACAGATGTGTCAGTTCGAGGTCAGGCTTTGATAACGGCCTTTCTGGATGTGGTTCATGTTGCACTTCGGGGTGTGGATATAAATGATGCTCATCTGCTGTTTAACATATCAGCAAACACAAAACTAATGAATCCATTTCTTCAGTTTATCTAATTAAGGAACTCATTGGTCAGATTGAATAAGAGGTAATTAAACTGGTACTTATCCTCCTGTGTGGAGGACAAATGATTTCCTAGCACATTGGCTGCCACATCTAATGATCACGGTTACAGAACTGATAAAAAATAGCATTCAGATTTGGGAGGACTATACCTGTACAAAACATAAAAGCATATAAACACAAAATAATGATTATCAATGACTGGCTCATAATCTTATACATAAAAATGCTAACAATGTGTTTAACAATAATTAGCTTTGTATTTTTATATGTTATATATGTAGCAAGTAACAACACGAGGTTAAGGCAAAAATGATAAACATACTGTTAATAAAACACATTTTTTTTTAACGTTACATTTAGAATGTGCTAGAACAGGGTAGCTTTATTAAGCAAGCAACTAAGAGACATACATCTCAAATTGTGAATGTGATATATCATTAATATAGCATGAAATTTAGACAATGAAGCACCATTGAATTCATAGCATATATATATATATATATATATATATATATATATATATATATATATACACACACACAAAAGTGAGTACACCCCTCACATTTTTGTAAATATTTGATTATATCTTTTCATTTGCAACACTGAAGAAATGACTTTGCTACAACAAAAATGTGAGGGGTGTACTCACTTTTGTGAGATACTCTGTGTGTGTATATATATATGTGTGTGTGTGTGTGTGTGTGTGTGTGTATTATATAAATGGGGCAGGGTAACCCTAACCTTAACCCTCACATCAGGAGAGACTCCCTCATTGGTCTCAAGCAAGGGCCCTGCTGAGGACTCCGCCCTGTCAGCCTCAGACTGGAGCTTTGCTGTGTAGGCCGCACTGTCAGCCTCCGGATGGAGCTGGGCTGTGGAGGCTGCACTGTTGGCTTCTGGACAGAGCTGGGCTGTGGTCAAGGCCACCACATCGACCTCAGGCTGGAGCTCTGGGGTTGTGGCGGCCATGTTGACCTCAGGCTGGAGCTCTGGAGGCGAGGCCGCTATGTTGGACTCAGGATGGAGCTCTGGAGGAGACTTCACTTTCTCCTTGACTCCAGCCTTCCTCACCTCATAGAAGATAGTGGATGAGCGAGTGTGCTCGGCCATCAGGCTGGCCTTCCCCAAAATATTTTCTAGGTTGAACTTGAAGTCTGCGTTACTGTAGATCACCCTCATGAGGCAGACGAACTTGAGCCCATAGTTCCCGTGGCAACTAGAAACTTTGCCCACTGGATGAGAACCCGGATAACATGAACCCCAGCCACTCCTTCTCTTCAGGCTTGGATTCAACAAGGCTGTCTAAATAAAACTGCCACTGGAGGAAGAATCCATTCAGTGAGCTTCCAGTGCCATGAAATGGAGCCAGATTGTCCATGAAAAGCCACTGGGGAAAATCCCCTGAGTCAAACACATTAAACAAGAAACCGAATGAGATCAAGAACGGAAACATAGGCTCTGTAACGCTCATGGTGATGAAACACTGAATACTATGAGGTGAACAAAGACATACGAGGTGTTTAAATACATAGCTTAATCAAGGGGGAAATGGGAACAGGTTAGACAGACATGACACGTGAAGGATACAACCTTAATGTATGACAATACGTTAAGTTAAACACGTTAAGTTAATAAAATACGTTTACATTTCAAGAAGCTTACTTGAAAACAAATAAATACAAATGTGTGATATTCCAAAGTATTACTGTATATTTCACTTCTAACAATTTACACTAGTTGCATTTAAATTTTGTTATTGAGAATTTAATGGTTTTAGCATTCAAATCTTGACTTTTTTTTTTTTTTTTTTCTTTTTTGGTAAATCTACATTTGATAATGTTGTAAGGCTGAGTGACCCTCTTAACAAATTCATTAAAATATGCTTCTGCAACCAAATAATTCAAAGCTTGCACTTATGCTGCATGTCTCAAGTTGTAATCATACCATGCATTTTTCATGCCACGCCACCTCTAGGTGTGGCATCTTACCAAATACAGTGCCCCTTTAATTGTAGCTGAACTCTATCAAATCTAGATACCACTGTGGAACTCAGGAGAATGCGTTACCTCAGGCTTAGCTAGCCTTCGTTCTCGTTTTACAAAATGCCTGGGTTGAAAACACAAAATTTCCCAATTGAATTACAGTCAATCACCCAAGGCATGGTTGGTGTCCAATTCTTCTGCAAGTGGAGAAACAAGGCTATAACTTATCATTTATAATTCAAGGCTTCTTTTAAATAACCCCGGAGCACTAACTAATCCAATTATCCAAAAGCACTCTGGTATCCACAGGGGTGGTGAGATAGTACGATTATTCTTGGATCTCACTGTTCCTAAGTTTTTATCTAGGTGTCACTTACTTGTAGCTGTGAGAGTTTTGAATGAGGTTCAACTATATGTCACTTGCTGTTCAGTTCTAGAGCACCATTTCCTTTTTATGTAGATTGTTGTGTATTTACGAAATGAGAATTTATCTTATTGTGTTCCCTTACGCCCTAGCTATGTTACGCTATACTTACGGAAACCCCGTCGATAGAGTGTGTAGTGTTATTCTGATAAATAATAATAAAAAGTCAGCTGAGCACCTGGTTAAACACACTCGTGTCTCCCGTGTCCTTTTTAAGGAATAAAGAGAGAAGTATATAACGTAGACGGTGTTAATACAAGATCAGACCTGCGGGGGAACAGTGTGTATGGGTGATGCTATTTGAACATGTAGAAAGCTGGAGAGTAATCGCTTTCTAATGATCATAAGTATTAAAGTTATGTGTAACGTAATATGAAATATAGACCAGAGCAAATCCCAGAAGCACATGCAAGCTCCATGCACACAGACCGGAGGCAGGAAACAAACCCTCAACCCTGCGGATGCGAGTCAAACATGCTAACCGCTAAGCTACCGTGCCCCCATCGGCTTTTTTTTTTATTGCTCAAAAGACGATTTTGACATACTTTTGAGAGATAAATCTTAGTCTGATGTTAAAACGCAGTTCCTGAGCAAAATGTATAAAAGCTGGTCTGCAAGATAAATGTTGAAAGATCCATCAGTAAATATGCAGACGTCTAAAGAGTCGAGTCATTAATCACACACTCCAGCTAATCAAGGTTTTCCAGACTTATTTGAGTATTTAAGCCAACTAGGTTTGTATTAAACTTTGCAAGAATGCACAGTCACTCAGGGCCATGTTCATGGACACATGGATATTTTGGCCTCAGACATAACTAAAGACTTAAGCGGTGTACGGACAGTTACGTGGATACTTTAAGCCGATTGTTCTTTATTACATTTCTTATGTAAGGCCAGCTCCACTGCTTATGGAAATGTATGTTTTGGGCTGTGAATATATATATATATATATATATATATATATATATATATATATATATATATATATATATATATATATATATATATATATATATGTATATATATATATATAATGTAATTTGAGGCCAATATTAAATATATACAGTAAATATGACATACTGTAAATAATAATCATCATAAAAAGAGGAATAATTATAATGATAAAAACAAATAGGAATGCTCTGTAATCTCATCCTTCATACCATGGGTGTGTTTTCTTTAGGAGAGCACATCACATTACCAAAAGCACTGACATTATCTTATTAAATTGAAGACAGATGACCTTGGTGTATTATCATGTTGCTTCATTAAATTGTGCACATAATTATCTCTTGGAGAATGATACTTAAGAAAAAAAAACAAAAAATAAAACAAAGCAAATAATAGTATGTGCTGGATCAAGTGCTATTTTCTAAGCTGACAAAATAATGAGAGTAATTAGTTTTAATAATCTGAATGTGAAGCATAGCAAAATGTCCTCACACAGCCGCGTAACCCGTCACTGAACATGAGTAATTTTCCCTGTATAAATATCAGCGCAACTTTTAAGTTTCTGCCTCTGAATGCAGCCCTTTTAATGTTCTATGGCATAGTGAGATGCCAGACTGTGTGAATAAGAAGAGCTGTCTCTTCTGGTTTTACAAGATGAGCTCAGTGTTCTCTGCAGTGGATGATTATGGAAATAGCTGCCATAGCCTGTCATCATGTCTAAGTGTTTATGTGAGCTGGTCCTGATTGCTGAATGGGATACAGCTTATCTCTCTGGGTCAGTTCTGATGGGAAGACTGATTTCAGGGTCGTAGCTGAAAGCAGGAAAGCTGCACTGCTACCTGCAGATGTGAAATAGAGAAATTCAGAGGCAGATTTGGATATTCAGCAGTTCATGTCTAAACTACCGTGCGCATTCTTAAGTGATGGTGAGACAGAATGCGACGAACATGGTTTTTTTTTTTTTTTTTTTTTTTTAAAAACCCGTTTTCAAACGGTAAGAACAAAACGATTGGAAAATATCATTATCAAACATGGTGGCCTTGTTAATCTTTGTACGATCTACGTGAAGTCCCTTATAATTGCTTTTAATGTAGTTCAATGAATCAGTGAACACGTAGCAGCCTGATCTACGCTCATATATGAAGAAAAAACAGATACGACATTTTATAGACTATATAATAAGTGTTGCATGGACTATTCAACTAATACATGCACAGCTGTGTCACCTCTATGGGGATGTCAATTAGTCTTGGTGGTTTGGTGGTAAGAAAAAGATTAAGGCAGGCAGTTAAGAAATCAGGCTTACTGTACATTGTTTTGAAAATATTTCACACTAGATTACTCAACTGCAATAAAATAAAATAAAATAAAATACAAGGAAAGTATTTTTATTTTGCTTTAATGGACAGTTAACACTTGGATATCATTTTGCATGAAATGTGAAGGTTTGCATGGGGCTTTCTTTTTAATCCCACCTCTCAGGGGATTCTGGCCACTCTTGGACATGAAGTCACAGATGTTTTGTTATCTTTTTAAAATGAAATAATATTTAAATAAAACTCTTGCACTCTTCCATCCTGATCAGTGCAGTGTGAAAGAGCACTTTCAGAGCCACGGGTTGCACATCACTATCCAATCCCACTTATCTAGTTTTGGACTCTATGTTTTACTCTAGTTTTGCTCTCATGGTGGTTCACATTTCAGGTCAGCCTGGAAGAACCTCCCAGACACTGCTGTAGACATCACATCCCATCCTCCTTCCCAGAAAGGACACTCATAGAACTCTCTATAAGGCCTCTGTTGGTGCACACAAGCTTCCATACTGCGCACTTGGATTTCAGCAGTTTCAGCCGGGTCATTTACATTTATGGCATTTGGAAGACGCCTTATCCAAAGTGACTCACATTTATCTCATTTGCAGTACACAACTGAGCAGTTATGTTTAAGGGCCTTGCTCAAGGGACCAATAGTGGTACCTTGGCAGTGCTGGGATTTGAACTCCCGATCAGTAGTCCGACATCTTAACCACTGAGCTACCAAGGCCCCTGGGTCAGCCAAACGAGTGCAGTTTAAGAATTGAACAGCATGTTTATGGCTGTTAACTGAAGTTTAGTTTGACTTTTTCTTTGCTGTCATTTATCAGCATTTAAATGACACTAATGGACAGCCTCGTGAGGATAGAAAAAAAAAAAAAAAAACCTCTCATACACTTGAAAAAACTCTGAATTAAAAACAACTCAAATTGGGTTATTTTAAGCCAAACGGCTGGGTAAATATAGGACAGAACACATTTTGGGCTAAACTAACCCATCAACTTATGTTGTTAATTTTAACCCAACAAATGGGTTGTTTTTCAACCCAAAGGATGGTTTCATTTTTACAAAAACGCTGGTGTTAATTTTATTTCATAAATGGGTTCACATTTTCAGGGTTATTTTTACCCTTTGAAAATGTCAAATATACCACATTGTAAACAAATACGTCACCGTGGTATCTCCTTTATTTATACACAAGAAGGTGTTCGGAAATGTATTGCTAGAGCTGCTAAAGTGGTGTTTATATAGAGACTTTGAAGTAAATGACTCAAATATTTAAGACAAAAATGTCAGATTTTGATCAAAGGAGACGTTTAAAACATTTTTAAAAAAATAAAAAAATTCTGAGTAACCAATTTATGATCCAGTGGGAGTTACAAACAAGTAATCTGAAGCTAACGAAGATAGCGGTGCATTTAATGTCATGTAAACTGGACTGTTATCAGACATTTTTGCTTTTTCTAGCTCAGTAATGACTTTATGGATAAATATATTGATACAGACCTTCACTCAATCATGTGTTAATTTTTAACACACCTGCGTGTCTAAATCTAGCTAACTTGTGAATATTTCTTTTCCTGCTTTTAGCACCTCACAATTTTTTTTTTGCTCAATCTGATTAATTTAACCAACATTACAGAGATAGTGGAAAGCATTACAACCTACTCTAACCCCATCCTCTCTTTCTGTCACGTTAGCCTTGTGAAGAACTTTTGGCCTTGACATTACGGAGCTAGCTAAGTTCCGTTAGCCTCTGACTGTCTGCACCTGTTCCCCAGCACTAACATTCACTGAATACTTGAAGAAATACAGCTCTAACCCATCCTCCTAATGCTAATTACCGCGAGCTGTATGCTAAAGTAATGTTATTAACTCAGATGAGTGTCTAGATTAGTATCACTGATCCCTACTGGTCACAGCATCCAGCTAGCTAACCCTAACTCGGAGCCTCAGATAAGACGCAGCCCCAGAGAATTATAGAATAAACTCAGCCTATATTTCACAGCCGACATAAACACATGACACTAGTAGTGTAACCCAATGAATACATTCTCGAGAGCTCCCTGCATAAATATCCCAGACTCGTTCAGGCATTTTCAGCAGCATTGACGCGAAATAATGATGAACACTGACTGACCTGTGGTCATTTGGTTTCCTCGCCTCTAAAAACCCCTACCTCCACATGAGGCGAATTCAAACAGTCCACGCTGAGTTAATTTGACCCAAGGAGCTGAGTTGATGCGTTGTGGTGGGGGAGGGGTGTATTGATTCATTCATTGAACTGTCAGTGAAAATGACCCAGCCAATAACCCAACGGTTGGGTTACACAAAACTACCCAAGACAGAAAATAACCCAATTAAATGACCCAAAAGGTTCAACCCAACGTTTGGGTAGAAAAATAACCCAGCATTTTATAGTGTGTAACTAACTCTTCTCATTTAATATCTCATGAGCTGTGCCTCAGTAAATGTCGATACAAGGGTAAGGCAGCACCAGGCCTCACTGACATATAAACATTGCTAAGACACGAAAGGAAGACAAATAAGTTTACACGACGACCAGTTTGTCTTTCTGAGAGCTTTAGAGGGCATTGAAAAGTGGTAAATTATTCAGGAGTGAGTACTCACGATAGAGAACAGTGTTAAGACGAAAAACGATCACACTTGCTCCGCTTGTATATCTAGATTCACTCAAGACCTGATCGAGTGACTTGCATATTAATGTGTGAGGCAGAAATCAGACTTCAGCTGGACTAACCAGATACAGATATGCTCACAAGTGTAAATGTCTGTAGTCACAATGTTATCAGGATACAATGGAATCATCAGGAATATTTCTAATGGACGTATTGATACTTATTAATATGCATCCACGGTGCAGCACATAATAATGGAAATCTTGCTTACCCGTGCCACTGGGAATTAAACTGCCAGTCCTTTCACTTCACTTGCAACAGAAGCCAACACACACATAACGTGGGCAGCTTGACAAATGAAATAAACATCCATTGCGTCATGTTCCTTTCACGGCGACAGATGAGCTCCATCAAGCTCTCGGTGGAGACTGTTAGGGTTTTTTTTTTTTTTTCCCACTCCTCTTTTCTTTCTCCTCACTGTGCTAATCTGTGCACAGAGCTTCCTGCGGGCCACGGCTGAGATATTGCTGTTTACCGGAGTTCTGCTTGATTACTAATAACGCCTAACCTTTTTGGAGGCCGGCAAGGCATTCATCAAAGGAAAGACTGATTAAATTCATTCAGCGGGTACGCCGATGATGCGCACCATGAGTCAGGAAGCAAGGAGGACTCTGATGAAACAAAGGAGTGAGAGAATGCCGAGGTCCACAGATGCAAAGTGGAAGAAAGGACTGGCAATGAGGTGCTGTGGGAGGTGAAGTGACAAAAATAAACAAATAAATAAATAAATAAATAAAAATAAATAAATAAATAAATTACTACTATGTCATTCAGTGCGTTTACATGGACAACAATAATCCAATATTAACCTGATTAAGACGATACTCTGATTAAGAAACTAGTATGTAAACAGCAATTTTTAATGACCTTAATCCGATTAAAGTCATACTCGATGTAAACACAAATGGAATTAAGACGTGTGGAGAATTCCTGTTTTAGTCGCATTATCCACGTGTATTACAGACATGTACACACCTTAATCACACTGTTAACGTCGTGTGAGAGTTTTCACCACATTTTGCACCAGGACACGTACACACACGGCAGCGCTCAACCGTTTGACGGCAAACAAAAGAGCACGGCTGCGTCCCAAACCGCGTACTTACCTACTATAGGCCTATAGTAGGCGAAATACATGTATCTCAGCTACTATATAAACAGTATGTAAGCGGTTTGGGACGCAGCCCACGGCTTCAAGCAGTCGTCTATTTGCACGTACAGCGTGACAAATAATTAACCGCATTTGAAGCGTTCGTAAAAATTTGAAATATAAAACTCCCAAAACTGTATACGACTCCATAACGAAGACCAACTGTATGTTGATACGTGAAATTCTGGAGGGAACGTTGGAGACGTAATGACGTGTGCTGTTAATCGATCTACGTTCAATAACATGTACAACAGGAACATGAGAGGAGTTTTCTAAAAGCGACGCATGTAAACACCTTAATCAGAATATTGTCTTATTCAGAATAAGGTCAATAATTAGATTACTGCTGTCCATGTAAATGTAGTCATCGATTATTTTCCTATAACAGTAAGCCCACAAGTGTGTAATTCCTTACTTGGCTGTAGTTATACAATGATCTAGAAAGAGGAGAGACAGAAAGTGTGAGAATTTTGTTCTTTTACACATTTAGATCCATAAGCATAAAGCTAATCGTGCTGAGGACCAAATTTTTGTCTGTGGGTGTATGTGTGTGCATGTTGTCCCTTGGCCAACGTCCCCACTCCCTGCAGGCCTTCCATACACTGCTGCAACTCACTAACACACAGCAGGCTGAGGCTGAACACTCACACTGTGAGAAATGCATTTCCAAACTCGCCTCATCACTCACCCACACAGCAGGGTACACGCAATGATATCGTCCAGGACAACAGCGGCAAACACACACACACACACACACACACACACACACACACACACACACACACACACACACATACACACATTTATACACACATAATGATAAATACCATATGCACACAAGGACACAAACAAATAGCACACACAGTTCTGCTTACAGAATCTCTCAGAGGCTTTAATGTAAACCTTGGCATTCTGTCTCAACTGGAGGAAGCTGCCATGTTTGGATGGTTTACGTTAGACCTGATAAGTGGATATACATGGACAATATTCTGATTATATAGAATCATTCATTTGTGTATAGGTTCACATGTGCGTGAAGATCTTAATAGAGTGAAAGTTCACTTGATATAAAGTCCATTTCTCGGCCACTTTATTACTTACCTACCTTCATCGTCCATTTTGTAGGTTTACAGTACAGGTGCATCTCAAAAAAAATAGAATATCGGGGAAAAGTTAATTTTTTTCCTGTAATTTAATTCAGAAAGTGGAACTTTCATATATTCTAGATTCATTACACATAAATTGAAATATCTCAAGCCTTTTTTGTTTGTTTTAATCTCGATGACTACGGCTTACAGCTCATGGAAATCAAAAATCCAGTATCTCAAAATATTAGAATGAAGAATTTATAATACAGAAATGATGACCTGAGAAGACTCTAATCAGCGAATTAACTTAAAACACCTGCAAAGGTTTCCTGAGTCTTTAATCTCTCAGTCAATGCAGCATCTAAAAGGAGATTTTAGAGAACTTCATGCTTCCATCTGCTGACGAGCTTTATGGAGATGCTGATTTCCTTTTCCAGCAGGATTCGGCACCTGCCCACAGTGCCAAAACTTCTAGTAACTGGTTTACTGACCATGGTATTACTGTGCTCGATTGTCCAGCCGACTCGCCTTACCCGAACGCCATAGAGAATCTACAAGAGACACCAGACCCGACAATACAGACGAGCTGACCAAGTATGGAGTGCATCAATTAATATACTTTTCAGAAGGTTGACATTTCTGTTTTATAAATTCTTTATTCTCATATTTTGAAATGCTGTATTTTTGATTTCCATTAGCTGTAAGCCGTAATCATCAAGAGTAAAAGAAAAAAAAGCTTGAAATATTCCACTTTTTGAAATAAATTACGAAAAATACCGAACTTTTCCATGATCTTCTAATTTTTTCATATGCACCTGTAGTCAGTGTTCATTTTGTTGATGAAAACTAATATTAAAATGTTCAACAGCCAGCTATTGACAGCCTAATCAATATCTAAGTTATAATTCTCTCTTCTGCTCAAAACATATATTGAAATTTTATGGCATTTTCTAGAATTAATAAAAAATGAGACAACTGGTCAATTAGACTATATATATATATATATATATATATATATATATATATATATATATATATATATATATATTACTTTCTCCGCCATATTTGCACTCTCATGTTAAAAGAGAATTCGATAAGAAACATCGTGCACTGTGCACCCAGGTGAAGTGAAAAAACATGCCACTGTGATCATGTGCACAATGCTAGACCCCTCCCTTCCTATATGCTAAAGTTGAATAGTTTGAGAAACATGCTACCATACCTCTTACATCTTTAGTAATGTTAGAAACATTTCTGATTACATATATTACATACATTATATTGCTTTCTGATCAAATGTTTAATCCTTGTTGTAAAAGTATGTTTCCATACAGGGCAGCATGGCGGTCCAGCTTGTAGCATCTCTGTCTCACAGCGACCCTGGGTCGATCCACAGCAAGGGTTAATGTCGGTTTGTAATTTCCCTGGGTTTTCCGGTTTCCTCCCACTTGCCAGTTCAAATACATGCCAGTAGTTGGATTTGAATTTAAATTGTCCTTAGTTGTGAATGAATGTCTGAATGTGTGTGTGTGTGTTCATGGTGCCCTGCGATGGACCCCTGTGACCCTGACCAGGATAAATTGCTTAGTAATGATGAAAAAGTATTGCAACGTTTCCATACACTTGTCACAAAATGGGCGTGCAGACGGGTGCAAGTAAAAGGCTTTTATTGAGACAAATCCAAATTGTCATCAAAAACGTAATCCAAAAACAGGCTAGGGTCAGGCGACGTACAAACAGCGATAACAAGGGAAATCAAAAGCATAAACCAAGAAACAACATGAGATCAAGAAAAGAGGCAACAAACACGGAAACAAAAGTCTCTGTAATGCTCATGCGGTGAAACTCTGAAATACTGCGTGGGGAACCAAGACACCCGAGGGGTTTAAATACACAGATTAATCATATGGGAAATGGGAACAGGTGAGACAGACACGACATGTAACGGATACAACCAGTGACACGCTATAAAAGCAAAGCCAGTAGATTCTAGAGTTGCATGGTATACCAATACTATGTTAATACTGCGATACTAAAGCTTCAAAATACTGCCAATGCCACTGTATTTTTAAACAGTAGTATCATCAATACGCTTCCAAACATCCCAGTTCACCCCAACACTCTATCCCTGTGAGCCTCCTAGATCTGCTCCTTTACCTAAAGAAAAACTATTCACAAAAAGCTCGACTAAACAAATATGTTTCCAGCCTGGACTTAAACACTGAGACTGTGTCTGAGTCCCGAACACTAATCCGAAGGCTGTTCCATAATTGCGGGGCTTTGTAAGAGAAAGCCCCCCACCCTGCTGTAGCCTTCACTATTCAAGGTACCAACTAATAGCCTGCACCTTTTGATTAAAAAAGATCAAACGTTCGCTCAGGTACTGTGGTGTGGTGCAAGACCATTTAATGCTTTATAGGTCAGTGGTAGTATTTTATAATCAATGTGAAATTTCACTGGGAGCCAATGCAGTGTGGATAAGATCGGGGTGATGTGGACATATCTTCTGGTTCTAGTAAGGACTCTTGCAGGTTCATTCTGGACTAACTGGAGCTTGTTTATGTTCCTGCTGGAACATCCAGACAGTAAAGCATTACAATAATCCATCCTAGAGGTGACGAAAGCCTTAATTATTTTTTTCTGCATCATGTAGTGACATTATATTTCTTATATTAGAAATATTTCTGAGATGAAAGAAGGCTATCCTAGTAATATTATCTACATGAACATCAAATGAAAGACTGGGGTCAATAATTACTCCAAGGTCTTTTACTGCTGTACAAGATGAAACAGAAAGTCCATCCAGAGTTACTATGTAATCAGAAAGCTTACTTCTAGCTGCATGTGGTCCCAGTAGAAGTACTTCTGTCTTATCAGAATTAAGTAAAAGGACGTTAATAAGCATCCAGTGCCTGATTGATTGCTGTTGAGTTTTTTCCAGTAGCCAGTTATTCATTCTCATTAATAAAATATTCAGAGGAAAATTTGGTTTGTCTCTTTTCACTTATATCTATGTATTTATGTCAGTTTGGTTTGTAGATTTAAATGATGAATTAACACAATATTTCATAGGTATTCGTGGTATTTCTTGATACCGTGATACTATAGTATTCTGAGATATGTTTATGGAATCATGACAACCCTATTAGATTCATCTTACACCAACTTTTTGATATATCATATTATATATTCTATATATTATACTGGGTTTTACCATTATGGGCTTCTTCATTCATTTCAGAATGTTTTCAATCTCTGTGTATATTTCAAGAAATTTTCTGTAGCTCATGAAATTATTTTCTAGCAGCACATTAGTAAAGAAAGCTCAACATTTCTTCACACCCTTTAATAACAGGTTTTTATCTCAGATACCAGCCATACCAGTGGTGTAGGTTTAAGCCACACCAGATTCTTGGAGCTGTGAGAAGAAAAACAGACATCTCTGAACACACTACAGACCCACAGTTAAACCCTTAGTGCTAGTTACAGGTGAATTCCATCCAAACCCAAATGTTTACATTTTTTCTTGATTGCATCTAATTCTTTTGGTTTGGACTGTCTGATAAACGTTTTCGTGGAAAATTCAAAAGTTCAGACTTTAGAGTGTTTTTCAAAGTGGACTGATTCTATCAAGACATGTGATATTTAATATCTTGTAGTGGTTAGGTCCTTGGATTGTCTTAATCCATACATTGTAGTATAATGTCCATACAACATCGATATACAGTGGTGCTTAAAAGTCTGTGAATTTTCTATATTTCTGCATAAATATGACCTAAAACATCAGATTTTCACACAAGTAGATATAGAGAAGCCATTTAAACAAAGGAGACAAAAATATTATACTTTGTCATTTATTTACTGAGGAAAATGAGCCAAAAATACATATCTGTTAGTGGCAAAAGTATGTGAACCTTTTCTTTCAGTATCTGGTGTGACCCCCTTGTGTTACTCTTCCTCTGCTGTAAACAATGCAGCACTTCCGGTATCATCCGCCCTCGTTATGCATCGATGCCTTTATGAAGTTGTTGGAGCCTGAACGTTTTGGTTACTTGGACTGTATGGGGGGGGGGGGGGGGGGGGGGGGCAAAAGTCTTAAGGCTTCCTCTGCAAGGAACAAGCTTAATAAACTCCACCTCTGTCCAAAAGCACATTCCAATAAATCATATACCAAATTGCAATTACATTGGTTAATGCTGCAATTACATTGGTCAAGCTTGGGTTTAAGGCTTAACAAGAAATTTTCTTTAACATTAAAAGATATACCAGCGCATACAAGAAAATCAAAACAACATTATTAAATGATATTTTCTAGCTAAAATAGGCACTACGTACTCTACATGACGTGAATTACATATTCAGACATGTCAGAAATTCAGCAGGAAATCTGACAGCTTGTTACAACACATTTATCAGACATCCTCATACACTGTGCAACAAATGCTGTTAGAGTCAAAAATGCAAAAATTGGCAACAAAGAAAGGGTGTCAAATCTGTTCAGTTTAAGGTAGTCTCAAGTTTCCATTCCAAAACATTGAACATTTCCAGACAGAAACTAGTCTTTAACGTGCAAACTTTGAATTCAAGCTCATGAGACAAATTAAATGGGCATAGTATTGAGCCCTGTTTGGACAGGATTAGTTTCACTGGCTGATGTCTGTAATAACTTTTTTTTTTTACATCTGTGCTCCATAATCCTCTTGTGTCCAGTCGGCAATTAAATTAACAATTAAGGGACAAGTTTCCACAGGTTGTTTTGTTTGTGAACCCAGATGATTGTGTCCATCCATCCATTCATTTTCTGCACCGCTTATCCTACACAGGGTCGGGAGCACACTTGCATAGTTGTCTATTATATAAGTTATAACAGCTTCACTATTAAATGGTCTGCTCTTATATAGCGCTTTTATCCAAAGCGCTTTACACTGTGTGTCATTCACCCATTCACACACACTCACACACCAATGGTAGCAGAGCTGTCATGCAAGCCGTTAACTTGCCATCGGGAGCAACTTGGGGTTCAGTGTCTTGCCCAAGGACACTTCGGTATGTGGAGTCATGTGGGACGGGAATCGAACCTCCAACCGTATGATTAGTGGACAAACCCGCTCTAAAACCTGAGTCACAGCCACAGCCACTATTAGAGGTAGCTAGTGCTGAAAATTGGTCCATGAGGATTTGTTTAGAATGAGGATGAGGCGAGAGGGAAAGCGTAGAAGCGCAGTCCAGGCTCCCGTGGTCTGGTTCTCCAAAATCTTTGATCGATTGAGTAAACAAAAGTCTATGGCCTGAGGACTTTGAAAATGATTGATTAAACATAATGCTCTTCATGGCAGCACCTAATATGTAATTGTAGCCAGAAATAGGGCTCCAAAGTTGGTAAAATACTTCCAAACAAGCAAGTTTAAAATGCATGACTTCTGTTGCTTCTTTCTCGGGCACCGTGGATCACAGAGGCGCCAGTATGATGTTATTTAAAAGCTACTGAAGAGCATGGCACACATCAGTTGTTGGGATTCAGAGCTATGGAGCTATCAGGCACTTCACAAGTGCGGACAATTCCTGTTCTCGTAATGGAAGCAGGCTCTTCACGAAAGAACACGATCACATGACCATTGTGCTTTCTGTATATTTTGAATCCATGATACCACAGTATATATGAGTGGATGCCATTTCAATTCCTGTGACATCTTGATGCCTGTAACTGACATATGGCTAGTCCACAGTATTTCCCTACACAATCCTGATGCTATGCACTGAAATAGAAGAGAGCTGAATTAAATTAGCATGCTGATGATGGGACTCTATTAGGTTATCTGGCTGATGATGAGACATGGAGCCCATACAGCAGCTGGATGCTCTGCTGTGTGTATAACAAACAAAAGCACAAGGTAATCAATCACGGTGCATTGTGCAGAAATGTGTGTTTTTTTGTTAAATTGCTTCATAAGATCCACATCTCCAGCACCTGCGTGACTTTCATTTCGAACTCAAACATTTTGTTTCTTGCTCATGGAAGCGATCGCAGAAATTCAAAAGATCATTATTTTGTGCAATGTTTAAAAAGCGTAAGGAGTGCCGTGTTTATTTGAGCTGTTAACCCCAGAATGAGGAGCAGATGTGAGCTCCAGCCGGCTCTCCAACACCATGTAAACATTCAGAGGGATGGAGTTTATTTTACTGCCAACATGTGTTTCAGACATGCCTTCTGGTAAAGTGCAGAACTAAAACACAGGCAGGCGCTTCAGCCTGCCACGTCCCACCAGCTATTATGTCACTTAAAAACGGGATTATACTAAAGCCGGGTTCATTAGACACCCTTTCAGAGCTTTTCAGAAAAAAAAATGGAAAAATGGCCGATAAGGAAAACTGTGGTGTAATGCTATTCGTGTGTCTTTAAAAATGCTGACAAGTAATGCTGCAATACAGGCTTTAACAGTGAAATATGATTGCAGCTACATTACACCGCAAATATTTCAGAGAAGAGAATAAATAAACAGTCCATTTTTAGTAAAAAAAAATAATTAAATTTGAAAAATGGATCATTTTAATCCAAACTCTTCAGCAAGGTTAATATTTGGACTCATTTTATACTCTCTTTTTTTTCGTTTTTTTTTTTTTTTTTTTTTTTTTTTTGAGTACTGTACCAGATGGACTAGAGCTCTTCAATTTTACTTCTTGACTGTGCTTAATGGTCAAACACAGATTTGACAGATCTGACATTTTATAAAAACCTAGTGATTATTAAAGTGCAATTTCCATAAAAATGGGAAAATGGACAATAAGGAAAGAATGTAGTGTAATGCTCTATGTGTGTCTTGAAAAATGCTGACGCGTAATGCTGCAATACAGGTCTTTACCAAGAAATATGACTGCAACTAAATTACACCCCGAATCTTTTGGAGAAAAGAGAAGAAAAAATGACTTGTGAGTGTATGTTTGTGGACATGTACTTTAGTATCTGTGTGAAAGCAAAATTGTCTGTGCGCACGTGTGTTTGTGCTTTTCCTCTATCAAAGTGTTTTATCTCCCTTTTGGTGAAGGTGACATTAATCACTTTCTTAGCAGGAACTTCCATTCCACCTTGAGCGCAGCTTGCCTCTTTTTATCAATATTAATGGTTCCTTTTCCATACTTAGCCAAAGCTATTTCACACTTGGTTAGCTGGGCTATGAGAAGCCTCTCTGGGGTGGTATATTTAGCACAAGCTTCCAAAATATTTTCAGGATCCCTAATCATGGTGGAAAACCTGCCATTTGAGGTAAAAACGCTATAAAATGACAAAAAAAAGTCATTTATTTTCCGCTTCTCACTTTATGCATTTAGCCGAAAAGTCCATGCCGCTCCAATATTTAGGGTCTACTGGCATCACTGAAAAATGGAAGTGTTCAGTAATGTAGTCTGCTTTCACTTCCTCGTTGGAGTCAGAGAGCCTCGCTGAGAGTGTAGGTTCGGGGGCGGAGAAAAGAAAGCAGAGTCTGTTCACTAGGCAGCAATGGATGTAATACTTCATCCATACATCCATCCTCAAACGCTTAGCCGTAATCGGGTCGCGGGGGCAGTAACTCCAGCAGGGAACCCCAAACTTCCCTATCCCGCGCCACATTAACCAGCTCTGCCTGGGGGATCCGGAGGCGTTCCCAGGCCAGTGTGAGTTTGTTACATTTTTGTTATATTTAAGTGTATTTGGTTTAAAGAAATTGATTTATCAAAGTAAAAATTTTTGAGGTAATTAGTTTCCTCAATTTTTTTGAGTTAAATGAACTCATCCGGTTTTACAGTGTGTAGGTTACGCCTCTGAGGTATATGGATTTTTCTTGTATAGAATCATCCAAAACAGGGTTTTAATCCATCAAACACAAACACTTGGTAGTCTGAAAAGAAAAATAAATAAATAAATAAATAAATAAATCAGGGAAAATAAATTGCAGAATGAAGACAGAATGAAATGGAGTGTTGCGTATAGTACATCTATATCTCACTTATGATATTAGAGCCGTAAAAGCCATGTTTAGTACTTACATGCTTAGTACATGCTTTCAGGAAAAAAACAACAACAACAACAAAAAAAAATAGCAATGACAATATTGATCATTTAAACCAAACCCATCATCAGGGTAAACATTCGAGCTCATTTCTCACCACATTCAGTTTATTAGAACCCATTTTATTTAGTGACTCACCAGAAGAATTAGACCGAGCTCCTCGGTTTTAGTTCTTGAACAGCACTAAATGGTCAAACACAGATTTCACATACCCTCTTACCTGACATTTAAAACAAACTATATTTAGCTAGCAAGCGTTTATTAAAGTGCACTTGATCTCAGAGGCGGTGTGGTATGACAGGCAAAGCTGTATGTTTTCACACTGCTTATGTACTATGTAAAATCAACCTGGCAGTGGCACAAAAGGCTCAGAGCTCGAAAATACTCTTTGTGCAGACACTTTAAAAGCTACATTTATGTTAACACCATATTCATACAGCACAGGAATTCATCCAGGAACTCATGTTCAGGAATTCTTTAGGTATTTAAAGGATGGAAACATGCCCTACACACTTAGAAAAGAAAACGAGAGAACATTTCACAAGGTTTGTTTAAATATTGAAAGGATTTTATACCACGGCGCTTTTGAATAATCTATTCGGATCGGTCAAAGGGCGTTGATTAATTTTATATATATTTATAAATATGTAATATATTCTGTGCCCTTGTTCTAATATGTCTAATATTTCTCTTCCACTGTAACAATTCTTTAACAGGGACGTTTGGCAGATGGTCCACATAGTCTTGCTTCACCCTCGCCCTCTGGACCTGCTTCAATCATCATGATACTTCTTCTGCTTGGTGCTTCTGCACTTGTGACCCACTGTCTGCTGCTGTAGATGGTCCCACATGAACACCCAAAAGATTTACACTTTCCAAAAGTCTCAAGTTTAATCTCACCTGGATACTGTAGATTTCTACCTAAGAACTGCTGCTGTAATCACAAACGTTGTCCCGCTCATCCCAGGACTCTTATTCACAATCTGCTCACACTGAGAAACACACTTAGTATTGTTATTCTTTACTCTTGTACACCTGTGTACTCTAATGATTTATAATCCCATGATCTAGTGTCATCCAGAAGAGGTTTCTTCCTCATGTTATCTCAGGGAGTTTTTCCCTCACCATTGTTTTCACTAGACAATGTCTAGTATTAAGGGCACACTACTGAATTACACTGAAGCATAGCATTCAGTAAGTTAATAAATAACTATTTGTTATGGATTTATGTTGGTATGGATATTGTATTATATCCATTACAGCTAGAAACTCTGACCTCCCTAGACCAGTGTCCTCTGCTCCATTCCCTTCTCCCTCTCAATTCTTCTTCCATATTCTTTCACTGTCCCCAGATACGACACTCTGCCAGAAGGGATGCATTCACAATTCAACCCCCACTACCAAATGAAACATTCAGCCTTCATGCCTGGGCCCTAACCTTGAATTGGAAAGTGAAACCTGGAAGGACACTGACTGCATGAAATACACTTCCAACCAGTCACCAGCTTTATTTGTCACACATGAATTTAAATGGATTTTTGGGACAAAACAAGATATAGATGATGGTGCCCAAATTAATTATGACCAGTAGGTTTGTGTAGAAAAGCGCCCAACCTGTTAGTAAGGAGATATGCGAAGTCGCAGCTTAAGAGTCGTGACAAAGCAATGACGGTAAAGTACATTTTTAAAAAATACATTAAAAGGAAATGGTGAACTTGATATCAGTTTGACCACATAACCACATTTCAAATATCATAAAGTGTGGGAATGGTGTGGAAATGCAAGTCAAATCATGTGACTAGGAGGAAATGTGATGTAGAAGAACACAAAGAGAGCTTTTACTGGTTTATACTTTATTACCACTTCAGAAGAGAATGATGATAAAAACCAGGGGACAGCATCCATCTCACATAGAGCTATCAGCAGTCTCATTCCAGCTGACTCTCTCTTTCACTCCTTCACAGTATGTCTTGTGTGAAACTGACTATGTGACTACAGACATCATCATTATTGTGACGTAATTGTAAAGACATTTCCAATTTCCATTTGTTACAGACTACCATACAAAACTACAGAATACATCACCTTCTCCAAATACGCAGACCCTCAATAAAATGAAATACAGCAGTCCAAAGCACTGAGTCTATGCTAAAATTAAATGGTAACTCGTGAGGCAATGACCCAAGTCAAAATAACAGATGGTCGTGAATATTTAAAGCATAATAAATCAAATTTAATTAAAGATTAAAGTGCACCATTTCAGGTTCTTCTTGTACATCATAATTGTTCTCTGCGTATCTGTTGATCCTGATGCTTTCAGGTCATCCTGCAACTCTATTCAAGTGCTGCTGGCTTCACTCTCACCTTCCTTATCATTAATCTGAGAGTGTGTTGTGAAATCTAATCCAGGGATTAGTTGTCTTTTCATGAATTTACCCACCTACATACTGTACTATTGAACCACTTGAATTGACAATATAACAGAAGTTTAATGTCTTTCACGCTCTCACTTTTTTTTAATTTAAGTATTGTTTCATAATCTTATTCCAGGGAACTTTAGGAAGCTCCTTTTCCTTCACAATGATTGCTAGTTGTTGTATGACATCTTCTCAGTGTCTTTTCTAATATAATCACCATCACCAAGCTGCAACTGTTGAGCCCTCGAACAAGGCCCTTAAATATTTAAAGTTCCTGTGAAGTGCCTTGAAACGTGCAAGGTTATACGAGGTGTTGATGTAATTTCCACTGAAACAGGGAGTCAGGACGGGACAAATTGAGTGGCTCCTCCCCCTTTTTAAATAGCTAATAGCATTTAGCTTGCCTCACTAAGCCATAGTTGACAGTTAGTACCATGTACGCGAGCCTGAGCAATAACGTGAATGAATTCAAACCATTTCCTTCTTAACCAAGGGAAACATGCACGTTCGAAGAGACAAAAACACGTTTATGACCCATTCAGCTGAATGACGCAAATGTAAATATTGTATATTGATCTGTTTGTTCATTCAAGAGAATCTAATTTAAAAATACTAGAGCACATTATGTAATAACTTGTTCTAGGTCCTTCCATGTCCTTAGCGAGCTACTTCACAATTAGGCTAATGAATCATGAACTGAAGTGATTTGGCTTTAAATCTTTTAGTCTGAAAAAAACCCTCTAATCGTATCTAGTGTGGAGAAACTTCTTTATGCTCCGTGTAGATCCCACAGTTTAACACACTTTTACCTCTAAGGATGACAAATTGGAGAATGATGGTGTGCACTGTGTCGACTGGGAACCCCAGATTGGAATCCTTTATTAATAAATTGAATTAATAAGGTGCATAACTTTTCTCATTAGGGGGGTGAGAAGTTTCAGAGTCTTCTTCTTTAACATCACTGATAATTTTTTTTTTCTTTTTTTTCCCTGGTCACTCAACAGACGGCTAGGACTAGATAATTCTCCTTTAATGTTAGACAAACAGCGACCAGTGCTCTGGCACTCAGCCATGCAGGTAGTAGCAGAGAGCACATAAATTTCCCACTGCCTGCAGATGTTGTTTTAACAAAAGGTCAAAGAGACTCTGAAACAATGTACTGCCTGAAATAACAATTTAATTGTTTCCCTTCTCATTTGGAGTGTATTTACCCAGCACATTAAAGTCATCAACGCTTCTAAAAGTAAAATAAGAAGGTGTGAGTGAAGCCCGAGGGTAGACTTTTTTAATGAGGTCACACACAAGCTGTTAGCAACCAGCACGAAGGATCAATGAAATGTTTAATGAAACATGCATCCCCGAATTAAGCAATGCTATGGGGCGAAAAGAATTTATTTTACAGCTGTCAAAGCAGAGTAAGAAATCATTCAAAGTCGATAATGGTGGTCCAGCTGTTTAAGCATGAAGCCATATCACTGTTTTAAGGTTCAAGTGTGCTGAAGAAGTCTGTTTTGTTTTATCACGGTGAATGACATCCAGTGTAAGGTTGCAAAAGTACAAAAAGGACACAGAAAAATCACCTGGGTTACTGTTTCCTGTTCCCTGTTATGCTGTGGGAAGTGCCCTTGCACGCGACTGGTATCTGAAGTCTGTGTAAAATCATGCCTATTTATAGGCCTACCGTTGTCAGGTGACGTGGCATTTCGTGCGTCATGTGACTATAAAACAGCGCCTGGTAACCACTTCAACAGCCTCTATTAACTGAAACAAAGATGCCATTCACAGGTATACCCCTGTATGACAAAGCTATGCAACATCTCTTTCCCTTCTCAGGCAATAGGGTTACATGCATAACCCCTTTCAAAGGGAACTCAATGTTGCATGAGCTTCATGCTGTGGGAATGAGTATACCCACTATGTCATACTGAGGATATGGCCTGTTCAAAAAGGTCAGAGCCTGAGGGTCACTGCAAGACCCTCGAATAAATGCGTGCGGCGTAGACCACCCACAATTTGGAGCCATCCACACATACTGTAAGGGTACCCCTAAAGATAAAGCCTTTGAGGAGGTGACCGCCCTAATGGAATGAACCCTTATGCCCAGAGGTGTAGCGAGACCATGCTCCTTATAAGCGATAGAGATTGCTTCCACTATCCAATTAGAGATGCGCTGCTTTGACACATCATCACCTCTACTGTCGCCGCCAAGCAGATTAGCAGCTGCTCCGACTTACGCAGCTGGCCGGAGAGGTGGACGTAAGTACAGAGAGCCCTTACTGGACACAGTAGGTGGAATTTTTCCTGTTCCAATGTAAGGAACAGAGGAGGGCAGAAAGCCTGAAACACTACCGGCTGGGCAGTAGACGAAGGCACTTTATGACTATAATCCGGCCTAAGATACAGGAAGGCCTTGGCCAATCCAGGAGTAAAGTCAAGGCAGCAAGGGGCAATAGAGAGAGCTTGTTGATCTACTCGCTTGAGAGATGTCAGGGTCAGCAGAAGAGCTACCTTTAGAGTCAAAAGCATCTCTAAGGCTGACTCTAAGTGCTCAAATGGTGTACCTGACTGACCTTCCTGGACCACAGAAAGGTCCTAGGAAAGGTCCTGGGCCCCAGCTGGCTGACACCACACATGGACCTTGATGTCAGAGGAGGTTGCTCCACAGATGCTCCATGAATAGGAGCATGGCTGGCCAAAATGGTGGCCACGTAGACCCTAACTGTAGAAGGAGCCAACCCTGCTGTGAAACATCCTTGTAAGAACTCCAGCACTTTAGCTATTACACAGTTTACTTGGTCTAACTGACATTCCTCACACCACAAGACAAAAAGTTGCCACTTGAGCGCATACAATTTTGTCATGGATGGTGCTCTTGCATTTAACATGGTCTCTACAACCTTGGGAGGCAGACCCACAGTTTCCATATTCCTGGCAGAGAGTGATAAATCAACCCTCTGACTTGAGACAGTACATCCCTGCAAATGGGAATCTCCCAGGGATATTATCTTTAAGAACCATATTCGAGCTGGCCAATAAGTTGCTACTAGAAGCAGATGTAGACGGTCTTGGCAAACTCTTGCAAGAACTTATGGGAGCAAAGCGATTGGGGAAGACGTACAGACGTGACCTTGGCCATGTGTGTGCCATGGTGTCCAGCCATCGTGTAGAAGGAGTGAGGGAACACCACAGCGGGCAGTGTGTTGTCTTCTCGGAGGCAAACACATCCACTTTTGCTTGGCCGAACTGCCACCATACAGACTCCCCCACTTGTGGATGGAGCCTCCAATCCCCGGGCCTCAGCCCCTGCCTCGAGAGGATGTCTGCCCCACATTCCGGTTGTCCGGAATTTACATTGCACTCACTTACAAAAACTTTCCCTCTGCCCTGCGAAGAATTAGTTGCCCCTGCCTGAACAGGGGGCACAAACATAACCCTCCCTGGTGGTTGATATATGAGACCACTGCTGTATTGTCTGTTACAACTGACACATGGTGACCTCTCAACTGAGGAATTAAGAATTTCAGTGCTAGGAATCCAGCCCGCATTTCTAGGTGATTTATATGCCACTCCAGATGAGGGCCACTCCTGAGACAGCCATCTAAGGCTGCGCTTCAGCCCATGAGAGAGGTGACAGTCATTATTGTCTTGTGGTAAGTAAACACCTCTAGATTGTCCAGAGTCACCATAGAAACCAGAGTCACCTACAAATTCTGAGAGCATGTAGCCATCGCCACGTAACACTGACTACTCGCAGGGGTTTCGTCCTTGGATGAATCCCCTGACTTTTCAGCCACCACTGAAACGGTCTCATGTGCAGTAGGCCCAAAGGTATGACATTGGCTGCTGCTGTCATAAGCCCCAACAGTCTCTCGTAGAGACTTGAGGGGATGCCCAGACCCAGCTTTAACTTGTTAAATGTTGATAGGATTGACCCTACATGTGTTGGGGATTGATATGCACTGATATGGGTGAGCAAAACATCTTGATGTTGAATTGTCAACTCCCTGGATCACGCTAGAATTAACCAGTCATCCCGGTAGTTTAGTACACAAAAGCCCTGGAGTCGCAAGGGAGCCAGAGTGGCATCCATGGATTTCGTGAAGGAGTAAGGGGATAAAGCTAGAACTTTAATCAGTTTGTATTAAATGTTGTGCACTTTAAACCCAAATGTTGTCTTTACTTAAACAATTAAGTAAGCATGACTAAAAAATACTTAAAATGTTTGGACCCATAAATCAAAAATCTAAGTTTGTTTAACTTATTTACCTACAACATACATAAATGTAAGATTTTAAGTGTTATGAACTTAAAAAAAATTATGATTTATTGAAGTAGCTCATGCTGGTCTTTCTTTCAACAAGTGAACTAATGCACTGATTGGTAGATAATTGCAAAAGCCGGTCCTCTTCTCCTCATCTGTTGCTGGTACTGGTATAGTGAAATTCAAGAGTTCATCATGAGTAGGAGAAACTCTGTGTGTTTACACAGAAATGGTAATTATGTAGAGGACGTTTTGTGAATAAAGTTACTTTTTGAAAAAAAAAAAGTGTTAATTTCCCCAATGTATGGAGATTTTTGGGACATCCTTAAGTACACTTGAAATGAACACCAAATTAAATGGCTAATATGCAGCTCTCTCACCACTACAGCCTGACTTTAATTCCCATGTAGTAAACTATAATGGTTTGGTGGCTTGGTGGTTAAGGCTTTGGGTCACTGATCGGAAGGCTGGGGGTTCAAGCCCCAGAACTGCCAAGCTGCCACTGTTGGACCCTTGAGCAAGGCCCTTAACCCTGTATCATGGCTGACCTTGTACTCTGACCCCAGCTTCCTGATATGCTGGGGTATGTGAAGAAAATAATTTCACTGAGCTGTTATATGTATGTGATTAATGTGTAATGTGATTAAAGACTCATTCATTCATCAATAACGTACATTATATGAACGTCAAGTTAAGTGAACTTTATTTAAGTACATTATAAGAACACCAAGTTAAGTGAACTTAATTTAAGTACAGTCTACATGAGCAACAAGTTAAGTGAACATAAATATACAAGTTTTGGGAGACCCCATTACTCAATTAAATTGAGGGAACGAGTTTGTGTGTGTTGTACCATGTATATATTGTGAAGACCATCTCATGGCTTTGGTTTATACAGAGATCACTTATCCTGTGAACTGATCAGAATTACTACAGACATCCTCCAGCAACATCTCTTAACTATATAGCACTTAAGAGAAAGTGTGAAATCTCTTCTCACAGAATATGATGCTGTATTTACCTGAGCTTAATTCTAGTTTGTTCAGCTTATTTAACAGTATGTAAATAATTGTGTTTCTAGACATAATGGTCTGGTAATATTTATATCACCTCACCTCCCCATGTATAATTAATCTCATGTAAAGAGGGCTGTGTCAATATGTCTTCAAACACGACTTAAGTAAATGGCCTCGACACACTCATTGCAGAATCTTTCATGTGCTCCACCATGTTCTGCTGTAGCACCCACAGCCAAGCAAATCCCACTTATCTGAAAGAATTTATATTTCCGTTATAGGAAGAATTGGATTTTCTGCATTTCTTTCTTATCCATGGAGGGGGGGACACTTTTCCTCAAGGTACTAAATCAAATTGTTGTCCCTGCCTTGTGTTTCTTCATTAGCCAAAGTCAACAAAAGCTTATCAGTGTTCTGCATTCTCTGCCATTTCGGTGTTGATAATTGATTAGACTCGGGAGGCTTTTGATATTGGACGTGCATCTTGCTAACGGAAAGCTAAATTAAGTTTACCTTCAGCAGTAACACAGTGACCTTTCATGCAGAAAAAAAGCAATTGAAATGCGTACCACAAAAAAATAGGGGCAATTTTAACATTGGGACACTTTTTTTTTTTTTTTTTTTTTTTTTTTTTTTTGCTCAGTGTATTAGTTCAGGGTCATGCAGTGCACACACAGTCAGACTTAGGTTTGGCTTGCATAACAGCGTTTGTATTAGCATTACAACATCACCACTGGGCTATAACACACACACAATCTCTGTTCCAGAAGTCCATCCAGAAGGATGACACAGGATACGAGCAAGAACAATGTCATACTCGACGACAACCATGCATTCAAATTCCTAATAGATGAATGGTTTGCTTGAGTTTAAAGGCGATCGTCTGGACGCTGTTGAAATACAAAGTCTCAGACATTGGACAAACTCAGAGGTGTGAACTACATTCATGTGATTTTCATAATCTGAAGCTAGAAGATCGATTAAGCAGTGTGTAACCCGGCTCTGATTACGCATAACTTTCCCAGCGTAATTACTCTCATAACTTTTAAACTTAATTCACTAAACTTGGTATTGTTTTTTTTTTTTTTCTTTGAATAGGACGACCTTTTGTATTTTGTACACATAGAGGACATCCAAGTCAGGCTAATTACATTTCCATAAATAATGACCCTTTAAAATTTAAAGATGTTTATAAAATCCCATGTTAACACAGATGCAACTCCAACCATGGTTATAATAATTACTCGATTTTAAGGTATATTTATCATCATAATTGTAATATTTACAACAACATGACGCTCCAGACAGAGAAGAACTCACGGTACGTCCCTCCGTTTTGTCTAGTCTGGCTTTCAAGCTCATCCACAGCAATGCTGTACAAGACAGGGCTGTCTCAACTGAAGCTCAATGAAAATCTTATGACTTACTCAGAGTCTTAGCAGCTCAGTGCTGTTCATCTCAGAGCACTTGGAACCAGAAACCACAAGCACTGGAAAAAAAAAAAAAAAAAAAAAAAAAATGCTAGCTGGTTAAAGTATCCTGAATATCTGTGAAAATATCTTATGAGATTATTATCAGATAAATATATGATTATGAATCTTGATCGTAGCGGCAGGTGTTGCAGAGCCCCACCATACGAGCTGTTCGACAAATATTCATCTTCATAAAGTCCTCATTCACAACATTATTAAGTACGTACACTGAAAACACTGAAATAGTAATTATCTCTTTTGAGTGAAGACGGTTTTCTAAAAACGGTGCAAGCTGAGAAATATCAGCCAATGTTCCATTCATTTGCTCGTCTTCTTAGATGTTCCATAATTGTTGTGCAGCATACCAACCATTGGACCACTTGAGATGGACTGACCCTTACTCTATGGAGCTAAATGGGACAGGCGGTTGACCACTGACCTATTGTTTTGTTTTGTTTTTTTTGAGTGAATTTTTTAATTAATTAATTAATTTTTATTTTATTTTACTTGGTTTTACTATGACTGTCATCTTCATGGCACACAACAAATTTTCATTATACAGCTGTTTACAAAAACATCAATATCTTGGCTCAGGATGGTCCTAGGTCCATCCATCCATCCATCTTCTATACCGCTTATCCTTTTTAGGGTCACAGGGAACCTGGAGTCTATCCCAGGGAGCATGGGGCACAAGGCGGGGTACACCCTGGACAGGGTGCCAATCCATCGCAGGGCACAATCACACACCCATTCATACACTACAGACACTTTGGGCACGCAAATCAGCCTACCATGCATGTCTTTGGACTGGGGGAGGAAACCGGAGTACCCGGAGGAGAACATGCAAACTCCACACACACAGGGCCACGGTGGGAATCGAACCCCCGACCCAGGAGGTGTGAGGTGAACGCACTAACCTGGTCCTAGGTCGTTGGAACAAAATCTAATATCTAGAGAACGTTACAAGGTACATGTAAATATATAAACATTTTTGCACATACCTGTTCATTAGGCTTAGAAAAAAACACACATATAAAAATTAAAAATGCAACCAACTTTACAATTTTTGCACCATAATTACATAAATAATACATAAATACTTAGACAATGATTACATAAATACATAAATAATGGGACGCATAATTATTGCACCTAGGTTCAAAAATTTACCTGCATCAAGGCAGGGATCATGATGTCTCGTACACAAGATGGTTAATGACATGATCATTTTTATGCCAAATTGGGTCATATAAACCGTGGCTGCCAAAATCTTGTTTTTTTTTTTAGCAAATAATCCAAATTAAATCTAAGAAATTTTCCACAAATAAAGGCAATGTATAAGCGCAGACATCGTGTCATTCTATGATTCACAGAACCATTTCTAACGTATGATATATTGCAGCGTTTAAGAGAGGGAAAGGGGGATTATGAAGTGGATAATGTCTGTACATTATAAATGCGTGCACACCATATTGACCTTGTTGGCCTGTGTAAAAAGAAGAAAAACATGTCTTCCTTTCTTTCAATCGATACATTCTTTGGGTTAGGTTCAGGTCTTCTGTGTGGATTTTGAAATGTAGTTGCTAGCAATTTAGATGAAACCACCGGTTTCATCAAACACAAAGGTACCGTATGTGCTAAAAATCAACTGCTAGGCTGTACACTGGATAACTGTATGCTGTTGACTCTTAACTGTATATTACAGGGTTACTCTAATTTCTAAATTCACTAGGTAGTATCCCATAGCATAAGTCGTGTGATAGCCTCTTGGCTTCATTTTGTTTGATAGTATGTCGTTATTAATGTCGTCCCGCTTCATATGATCCATGGTCATGAACCGCTGCTGTGTATAAGTGTGTCTTTCTGTAAATTCTTTTTTTTAATTCATTTAAATGAGAATGAATGAGAGCACATGGGACAGTGATGAAGAATGAAGGTGCTCTCGGGACATTAATCCCAGCCTACACACACTTAGATCAAAGCAAACATCTAATTCATTTCTGCTTTTTAATTAAATTTATACTGAGATTTATGAAGAAGCCTTGCCTATATCTGTGCAAAATTGATTTGTGAGAGGGGGAAAAAATTTTTTTTTTTAAAAATTGAATAGCGCAAAGAAAGTTCAAATCTCAAATTAAACATGAAGGAAAGATCAAATTAGAAGAAGGATGATGAAGTCATGTTGCCAATATACGGGATGTCCTAGCATATAGTAGAGAAGCAAAGCCGGAGAGACACAGACTCAATTCCAGGTCTGGACACCTCATCCCAAGGTCGATCAACACGGAGGAGGATGAGCGATATCATAGCTCATTTACAGATCAATTCCTAGCTGCCACTTTACGGGATAAGTAAAGCGATAAGGAAATCACTTCACCTGGGATTTACCTTTAATTTAGACCAAAAAAAAATAAAAAATCCAATTTTGATAGCAGTGAGAGAATGAAGACGTGACAGGGCTTTCTACCAGAAATGAAAGACTCGAGTTTTCCAATTTGTTATCAGCACCTGCACTTTGACAAAATCACATTTCCCTTTCTTATCTTCAAGCCAAACCTTTAGAATGTCAAGCTGAAATGGAACTTTTTGGCCACCTGTCAGGTCAGTAGGGTGAATAAAAAAAATGCCCTGTGACTTCTGAGATAAGGAATAAATGAACAGGAGAGCATCAGAGTGCTGAAATTTCACAAGGCCAGGACATGTGTTTAGCACCAAAAAAGTCCCTCAGCAAATGGTGGGATGAAAAAAAAAAAAACCCAGCATGACATTTACTATCACTCTGCTGGACTGACAGAGTGTGTGTGTGTGTTAGAGAGAGAGAGAGAGTATGTGTGAGAGAGTGTGTATGGGGAGGTAATCATGGTGATACCTTTCCCTACCTGTCTCCTGTGGATCAGATCAAAACGCTCACTCGCTCTTTGATGTCTTAAAGGAAAAGTCCATCCTGAAAGAACACAAATATATTTTTATATACATTTGAGGTCATACGTTTGCACACACCTTGCAGAATCTGAACAATGTTAATAATTTAAAATAAAGTAAGAGAGATCAAAAAAAAAAAAAAAAAGCATATTGTTTTTATTTAGTCCTGCCCTGAACACGCTATTTCACATAACAGATGTTTACACATAGCCCATAAGACACGATAAATGAATTTACACAAACGAACCCGTTTAAAAGTTTACACACGCTTGATTATTAATCCTGTGTGTCGTTACCTGGACGATTAATGACATGATGTGTTTATGTTTTGTGAGAGTCGTTCATGAGTCCCTTGTTTTTCCCGAGCAGTTAAACTGCCCACTGTTCTTCAGAAAAATCCTCCAGGTTCTGCACATTCTTTGCTTTTCCAGCATCTTCTGCATACTTAACCCCTAACCGACAGCGGCTATACGATGACGAGATCCATCTTTTCACACCGAGGTCGACTGAGGGACTCGTACAAGACTATTACAAAAGGTGCAAACGTTCACCGATGCTCAAGAAGGCAACACGATACATGAAGAGCGAGGGGGGTGTAAACTTTTGAACAGGACGATCAGTGTAAATTGTTACTTTGTTTAAAGATCTTTTTTTTTTTTTTTCATTTAGTTCCGCCCTTCAGAAGCTAAATAAGATATTTCCATGTTTCCCAGAAGACAAAATAACAACAATGAACTGAAGGAATATTTGTGATGTATCACTGATTGTGGAATTTCTGTCGTGTGTTATCAGCCATTTTGGAATATTTGTGATGCGTTATCAGGGATTCTGGTGCTAATTTGTTGGTTGATGCTTTAGTTACATTATTACTGAAGTTAGTACTTTCGATCTGCTAGAAAACAAACCGAAACCGTTGGAAAACTGTTAACCAAAGTGGAAATAGACAAATATATCGATGAAAGATACAATACATCTTGGACATCATCACACGTTAATTATAATGATTCATATGCACGTCCTTCAGGGTGGATTTCACTCAGATAGAAATGGATTTGCATACATCCACTATAGATACGAATCAAGCCAACATTAACCTCCTACACCGAGGAGAACAGCGAGAGCAGGCAGAATGACACTTGCTCGGCTCAGACGGGAAAGGTGAGCCTCTACACTGCTATTGTGGGTGGTCCATTAAAAAAAAAATAAAAAATAGAGCCATAGAACATGAGATGATCTTAATGGCCAGGATGAGCATAATGCATTTAAACGCTATTAACCCTGGACACAGAGAGGGAGAGATGAGGTTACAACACACACACGATAATTACCGTTTCATCACTACTAAGACATTTACTCATCTAGATCATTTAAAAAGATTCTTCCAGCGATCTGGCATTATTAATTAGGCAATAACTTTGCATAATGATGGCAGCACTGTTTTGTGTGGGCAGCTGCTGATGTCCATAATGGCAGCAATTAAAGAGGAAATTTGCCAGATGAGCATGAATAATGAACAGACCGTGTTATTAAAGGTAATTAACACATGCGAGGTACATCACTGTGCCGCCTGTCTCGCGATTTGACTGAGCATCTACAGTTTTGATTAACGCCGAACTTACACAACCACTGACAATGCACAGTGTTTAGTCCACGTGGAAAAAACTGGGCCATAATTCAGAAAACTGTTATTACAGTAATTATTTTAAAGTTGCATTGAGGTAACACTCTTCCATAACGCCCACTTTATTAAAAAAATTAAAAAAAAAAAAAAAGTATCATATTTCTCACAGCGTTACTTTCATAAAGTTCACTCTACAAGGTGATCCTGTGGTGCTTTAGATGTCGCATTTTATGTTTGTCCATTTTTCAGACAAAACACCATGTCCTGGTGTTATAAAACAAAATGTACTGTAACACTTCACCATGTTTACAGTATATTAGGACAGAATTACAGCTGTGCACTCATGTAGAATATAAACAGATTAGTTGCGTAATGCATTGTAGTGCCATTGTGTCAGTTTACCAATCTCAATATTTGTATTCAAATTTAAACGTACAGTGGGTGTGGCCTAAACCAGAAGGCTGGTGTTTTTTTTGTTGTTGTTGTTGTTGTTGTTGTTGTTTTTTTCCTTCTATTTTCTAACTAATTTAATTGTTTTTGTTTCCCAGAACATAAACAAACTAGTAGAATACTTTACTACCACCCTGACCAGGTAGTAACTAAGGATGGAACTGCATTCATGTTATAATTAAATTAATCTAGGTTCTATGGTCCACCTACATATCAGTAGGTGGTGTGACTATGTCAAATATCTTGTTTCCGGATCCACTGCAAAAACAACAGGAAGGGAAGAAGGAAGGAAGCATGGAGATCCACTGAGAAATAAGAGCACATGGAAAGAAAGAAAGAAAGAAAGAAAGAAAGAAAGAAAGAAAGAAAGAAAGAAAGATGGAAGGAAAGAAAGAAGGAAAGAAAGATGAAAGGAAAGAAAGAAAGAAGGAAAGAAAGAAGGAAAGATGGAAAGTAAGATGAAAGAAAGAAAGATGGAAATAAATAAAGAAAGGAACGAAGGAGGAGGAAGGGAGAAAACCTCTTAAGAAATAAGAGCACATGAAAGAAACTTCCTTCCAAAACTATTGGAACATCAAAGTAAATTCGTGTTTCTGTGCTATACACCAAAGACATTTGGGTTTGAGATCAAAAGATGGATATGAGATGATTGTTTAGGATGCCAACTTTTATTTCATGGTATTTTCATCTAGATTCTGGATCTAGATAGCTTTTGGATCAGACAGATAATCCTTGGTACCAGAACTTTTGTTCTGGCTCATCTCTGTATTGTTGATGTCACTGACTGTTGTTTTGGGGTTTTTCTTCACAGCTCTGTCATCAGCTGTCGTTTACCTTGGCTGACCCGTTCTGTGTCTGTTGCTCAGTACACCAATTGTTCCTTTCTCTTTCCGGACATTCCAAATTGTTGTACTGGCTATGCCCAATGCTTGTGCAATGCCTCTGATAGATTTCCCCTCTTTTCTCAGCTCCAAAATGGCTTGCTTTTCTCCCGTTTTAACAACAAATGCAGTCTTCACAGGTGAAACTGAAGCCTAAAACCAGGAGTAGATGTTCAGAGATATTTATTGTTTAAACAATCAATCTAACAGGACACACCTGGGTAACAAGAAACACGTGTCGGGCGCATGTTCCAATATTTTTGCTCGCCTATAGAGCGGGTGGTCTGATACAAAATGTGCTCTGTTCTATGTCATTTAAACACATCTACATATAAGTACCAGGAAATAACAGCTAAAATTCTAAAGTCTCTTCTCATATTCATCTTTTGATCTCAAACCCAAATGTCTTCAGTCTACAGTAAAAATAAATAAATAAAATAAATAAATAATTGGCCTTGCCGGTCCAATAGTTTCAGAGGGGACTGTAAGACCACGTGGAAGAAAGAAGGACGAAAGAAATGGATGAAGGAATTAAGTACAGTAAGTACGTGTGGAAGGAAGGGAGGGATGGAGGGAGGAAGGAAAAGAAGAAAAGGTAAAGCAGGAAGGAAGTCCACTAAGAAATCAAAAGCACAATTACACATATAGTCTATAATTCCAATAGAAACTATAAATTATTGAGATAAACACTCACATCGATTTGGATGGAGCCACACACACAGAAGACAGGAAATCAGTTGACTGATATTAATCAAAATTTCTTCTGACCTTCGTCTGAAGTCCCAGGTTTTACAGGTTTCTGTACATCTTTCCTTCTCTGCTCAGTCTCTCCTCTTCCTCTCCGCATGTTCTGTAGAAAGGCATACGTTTCCTGCCATGCGTCTGTGATGAACGACTGGAGCTCTGACTGGATGAAGGCCTTGAGTGTTACTGCTTCTTTTCTGTCCTGGATACACACATCCATGGTGAGGACATCAACTCTCAATGACAGAACAGATGACCCTGCACACACACACACACACACACAGCCCTGTTTTTATCTGATCGCAGAAAGTGGTTTGTAGAAGACCCAGGAATGCTCTGATTGTTTTGTTTTTGTTTGTTTTTTGTTGGTTTCTGCTCGGAGAGAGAGTGTACCAGCCCGTAAACAGAAGAGAACAAGCTCAGTGACCTAGAACCGTGTGTGACAGTTAAAAATTCTGAGATAAAAAAACAGTTTGCATATTGTAGCCTCTGAAAAACAATCTGTTACAAAAACACAACATACCAAAGCTTTCAAACTCACAGTTCAAGATGTAAAAGTTTCTTTCCCTGTGATTTCAAGCTAACAAAGAATATAATTATAAGCATTTCACAGGTAGATGCTCCAGAAATATCATTCCTGCGATGAGAGTTTCCTACACACTGTAATTAGAGCTTTGATCACACACACACACACACATTCACAGTTAGACAGAAACAACACTATGAAGACGACAGTGGGCAATGTTTTAAAATGGCCGCCACACATGTACAGTATGTACCTTCACGTGACGTGCTTTTATATCAGTTCCACATTTAATGTGCTTTAGTTCATATTTGCCACCAGATATTGTCACAGAGTTAATTAAAGGAGTCTGAGGAGCAGAGTTACTAATTTGAACCCAAAAGATGTCTCTTGCTGAAGCATATATCCCCGAGTGTCCTCACCAGTATCAGTGCAGAGGCATAGTTACTGTCATGGTGAGCTGTGGAATGCTTATCAGCCGGGTAATTGGTAATGTTTGACAAGGGATTGGAAGCTATCCTGTTCCCCTCATTTGATGGGATTAGTGTTGTAGCCTGTGGTGCATTTGCAAATATATCTTCCCGTTCTTTCTTTTTTTTTTCCCATCTTATTTTCGCTGTCTCTCGCTTTTCATTCCAGCTCCCCCATGATGTCTTTACATGGAAGAAGTGTTGCTCGTTTAGCCGATGATAATAAGTGTGTAATTAAGTATGACTGCGTCAAGCAGAGTTGAAACAGATGAAACTGAGATGTTGGTCAGGAAAAGCATCAGCAGATCTTCATGCATTGACCTCGGCCCCTTGCTCGTCTTTTCATATTTCTGGATCACAGATGTGTGGGTACGTCATGTCAAAATACTAATCACAACAGATTTGATGTTTATTACAGCTCGGATGAGCCAGGCGTTTTATTTCGAAGGGCCAAATTCAGCTAGGCAGCATCGCTGTTCCGATCTGTTGTTTTTAATAGGGGTTATTTATTTATTTTTTTAGCAGACAAGAAATTATTCATATATTTGCACTTGATTTAATATATTATTGAGATGTTCCACATAAATTGTGTAATTGCTGATATGGTGAAGTTTTCTTTAAGGAGATTTATCATTTATGGGTAACACTTTACTATACTGTTCAACAACTCATAGGTAACTATGCAGGAACAAAGGCATAACCAGTTATTCCTAATACCAAGAAGTACATGGCCAGTCCAAAACATTAACTTTATTCATCTTAACCATTCTTTGGTAGAATGACTTGTGTGCTTATGGTTGTTGTCTTGCTGCGTGATCCACTTTCTCTTCAGATTCAGTTCATGGACAGATGTCCTGACATTTTCCTGTAGAATCCGCTGGTATAATTCAGAATTCATTGTTCCATCAATGATGGCGAGTCGTCCTGGCCCAGATGCAGCAAAACAGTTCCAAACCGTGCCACTACCACCGCCATGTTTCACAGAGAGGATAAGATTCTTATGCTGGAATGCAGTGTTTTCCTTTCTCCAAACATAACGCGTCTCATTTAAACCAAAAAAGTTCAATTTTGGTCTCATCTATGCAGAATACATTTTTCAAAAAGCAGTGGCTTTCTACTTGCAACCCTGCCATGCACACCATTGTTGTTCAGTGTTCTCCTGATGATGGACTCATGAACATTAACATTAGCCAATGTGAGAGAGGCCTGTAGTTGCTTAAAAGTTACCCGGGTTCCTTTGTGACCTCGCGGACTATTACACATCTTGCTCTTGGAGTGATCTTTGTTGGCTGACCACGTCTGGGGTGGGTAACACTGGACTTGAATTTCTTCCATGTGTACACAATCTGTCTGACTGTGGATTGGTGGAGTCCAAACTCTTTAGAGATGTTTTTGTATCGTTTTCAACACAAACATGTGTTGTGAAGATCAGACTTTGATAGATCCCTGTTCTTTAAATAAAACAGGGAAGTCTCCTGACTCTAATTTCACCTTCAAATTATCTACTAATCCTTGAGGTGCACATACATTTTGCCACATATTTTTGCCACACATTTTGCCACTCATAGATATGTAATATTGGACCATTTCCTCAACAAATAAATGGCTAAGAAATTTGTTTTATTGGGATATATATGTAGAGAGAGAGAGAGAGAGAGAGAGAGAGAGAGAGAGAGAGAGCACCACTGTAAAATGGATAAAACACTTGGGTATGTGTGGTTCTAGGAATATAACCAACTTTGGGGTTGTAACAGTAACTCTACTCCAACACACCACTACATTTTTGACTAATTTCATATTAGAACATGCTTCATCCGGTTTTATTCCTTACACAATATAAACAAAATATGTTGTGTGGTTAAAAATATATTACTATAAAATATAGATCACATAAATTGATGGGAAATTCATTGAATTTAGTGAACAGAAGATATGAAACGCTGCCATCACTGTCCATGGTGTGACATTTTTCAGCCACCACTTGGCTAATTCCTGCCCACTCTTCTCTCCGTGCCACCTTTTTAAATGCCAGAGATTGGCATGGCTTCCTCTCTCCCCACTTCCAGACCCGTAGCGAAATGTCGCAATAAAGTAGCCTACTGCCAAGGCTAACACAAGTCGACTGGGTCCCAATTTGTTGTTCCATTCTGCCAAGGCTTTCAGCCTTGATCAGTCATGAGGTTTTACCGGCAACTAAAGCTTTTTTTTATTTTTTTTATTTTTTTTTTATGAGACCCCATTTACAGCAAAAGCTCAGGGACACACTTCATTGGGATCCAGATTGCTTTCCTCTCCCTGCGCTGGCACCATTGCCTGAAACTCAGTCAACCCTTCTTGGGTACAAATGTGATGAGGTTGAATGGAATGGTCCATTTCTCGAGTCACACAGGCCCCAGAATTTGGTCTTTTAAGGAGCAAGTTATCTCCCAGGAGAGAGAAAAAGCTTTTTCATGCCGGACCGACAAAAGTCATCAGTTGGAGGGGTATGAAAGGGGTTGATTGACTTCCTGGCATCAATTACCCTCCTAGATAAGTCTAACTCCTCTATCCAAGTGCTAGTGCCATAAAATTCATGGTTGTCAAGGAAACGGGCCAAGATCACCGAGCAGGTGCTGTCGTAAGTGTCATTGTAGATGTAGTGGCCGGGCTGTAATGAAAGCTCATGATGCAGAGCGAGGTGTGGAATGCACAATGCATTTGGGATACATGGCACCATCTGAATGAATACTAATGCCCTCAGTGTATCGCTGTTTACAGAGCATCCAGGGCCAATAAATCATAATGAATCAGGACAAATCATGCCAAAATAAACTGTACTCCTTAGATCGTAGGTGAAGTTGTGTCTTTGTTTATTGTGCTGCTCTACATAAAATTGTCTTCAATGCGCAGATTTAATGAAAATGCCATGTTGTTAATGTGTTCATCTTTGGGTTCTGGTTTTAGAAAAAACATAGGAAGCAATAAGAATAAGAATCCTTAAAAAGCAAACCAGCTTCCTCTTTTCCTGTTGTCATTTTCCCCTTTGATAAAACTCCTTTTGTGTCACTGGATGCTTGGCGTAATCATTGGTGGGTCAACTATATAAATAAATAAATAAATAAATAAATAAATACATAAATAAATAAATAAACAAGCATACTTTGTGTTTATTATAGCCACTTTCTCATGTACTCCACAGAAAAAGATATTTGCTCTGACCTTGAATTGATTAAAACCCATTGTATTTTTCAGTCACAACAAACCACCAGCAAGTCTTTGTCTAGACATTTGTCTGGCTCACATGTTTTAAGTGAGAGCCAGTGAAGTGCTGTAATTGCAGGACAATTAAAGTTAATTTGTGTAGCAGTTTTGCAAATTGTTATATATAAAGAAACACATCAAACTACCGTTCTATTTATCAATATCATGGTGAAAACAAAATTTAAATATAGCTGCAAACAGCAACGGCTGATTCCTCCTCAAGATTGTGGACCATTTCAAAATTGACATAGTAGAGAAAATCTATCCCACAGATAAGACATTTCAACGTGTTTGGATCAATGGAGGATTTTACATTTACATTTACGGACTGTGGAGGGAGGGAGACATCGACTGGCAGGGTGCACTAGCATTTAGCCGAGCATGCATGTTTCAGATATTCACAATAAATCTCTTTTTCATCTTACGTTCACCCATTTCTCAGATTTGCTACTCAACATTGTCAAGAGTCTTCATATGAACTGGTGATTGAATCGGAGTATCCGTTTCGTGACTAGTGGATGTGTAAAGCATTATTTTAGCGTTAGCGATAAATTCTTTTCCCTTTTAATTTCATTGTCATTGCCTGAAGTATTCATTGTGTTTAACTGTTTGATTTCTTCATTTCAAACAGCTGAAAGTCTGTAAATCTTGACAATAACCCTGATTCGTAATGGGGGTTGAATCATTTTGATTGCAACTGTACATTTACAAATGACTCCTCTTGGTTTTTAGTAGCATTTTCCATACTATCCCAACTTTTTAAGAATCAGGGTTGTAAAATCACCTGTGTATAGTTTATGCTGCTGGGCTTATAAGAGTTCACTTGAGTAGAAGCTTCAGTGATTGGGTTGTTAGGCCATCTAAACCACCGATTTCAAAGAAAAACACTTCCTTTAAAAGGAATACAATATATATTTTTTGAGTTTACAGCACAAAACCTAGATTTCCACATGGCATACAGTATTGTGGTTACACCACACTGACAGAGTCGCACTGTTCCTGGTTTGACCTGAGATTGTGCAAGATCAGGCATGCCTGAGTGCTTAAGTCTGTAGTTCCACTATATGTAAGTATGTAGACTCCTGACCATCAGATCCATATGTGCTTATTAAACTTCCCTTTCCAAATGTATTCCCCCTTCGCTGTGATAATGCGCTCCACTCTTCTGCGAAGGCTTCCCACTAGATTTTGGATGGTGGCTGTGAGGATGTGTGTTCATTCAACTACAAGAGCATCGGTAAGGTCAGGTACTGATGTTGGTTGAGGAGGATATCTGAGGTGCAGTCCCCCACGAGTATGTGCAACAGCTCCTCCACTCAACTTTGTCACAAAACGATAACGTATTACACCAAGCCTGTTATTCACAGCTGCGGTATTATCACAGCAACTGCTAGAGAAAATTGATGAACATCTCAATAATCCAACAGTATCTTGGAATAATATAGCTTAATGTAAGGTTTTTGAGTTTCATTTTTCACTAAGATCCAAGTGAACAGGGGAGATGATGCTCGGTGTTTTCCTCCAGTACACACTCGAGTGCTTTCACGTATGTCCTCTGCAGGCACACAGCATGTTAAGTGCATCAAAACTCAACACAACAAAAGACTGGCAAGAGCTCAGCGCTTGCAGTACATTCTGAAAGCGTAAACACTGACACATTTCTTGTGTCATTTTTTTTTTTTTCCTGAGCTAGTGTTCTCTCAGGCGAGTTCTTCTCATTTAAAATTGGACCATTATGTGGTTTCAGTGCCAATTCAGGCTTCATCCTTAAAGGCTGGAGTGCCTTGTTCTTTCATGAGAAAATTTAAGCCAATTTTGTCAAATGTGCCTTTGAACGTTCTCCTGTTGATGCCAGAGGTACATCACTGTCTACTAGTGCACAAGTAACTTTGAAAGGCAAATATATGACAGCTTTTCTGCTTGTCTGTCCACATTCATACTGCAAATGCCTGACTGATTTTTTTTTTTTTTTTTTTTAATATACAGCCTTCTACAGAGCTTTAGGCAGCAATCACACTCTATAAAATAGCCTTGAACCAATCCACAATGACAACTTTTTCAAGTTCAAATCTTCAGTGTCAGGTCATGGTTAGTTCAACATTTACTGAGATGAAGACTTCACTTTTTCTCTCAGCGAGTGAATGAAAGCCATCAGCGTTTGGGAATTATAGCCGTGGTTTTAAGACTTTCTATAATATGTTGTCAGAGACCAGGGTTTTAAAGGCTAATAAAGATTCTAGCAAGAAATGAGGCTGTGACTTTTATAAATGCTTGGAGGTGGAAGGTGTTGAAATTATTTTCTGTTCTATAGAACAGAATGTTAACATCCTTTCTTGGTATTCCATGAGTGAGGAAATGTTTGAATTTTTTTTTTTCCCTTATTGTAAGCACATAGTCATGTCATGGGTGGAGGCAGATGCACATGCAGATAAACTTTTAATATAAAGTAACAAATAACAAACACTAGAAATACCAGAAACATGATATATGAATACGAGGCATATAGACAGACATAAATAAGACAACATAACGAAAGCAAAAGACGACAGAAGCAAGACAAAGTGAGTGGTGCAAAATGTGACGTACGTACTAGTGCTAATTAACCAAAAGCTGTGAAACAGGTCTAAGTGTTCACATGACATGCTCCCAAGCTGCGCAATTATTAATGGGAAGTGTAGTCAAGATACATGTCGGATACATGACACAAATGGTTTGTTGTGGTTCATATAACAATAGAAAGTAACTGGGGAAGTCATCATAACATTAGCAAACATCTGATTTTGGTGCTGAATGAATTAGATAAATGTTCAAATAGTGGGTTCTAGATATGCTGGATGTTCAACAATATACACATTTAGTCCTAGTTGGTCTGTAATAGTGGGAAGTTGTTCTTCGAACATTCTGAGGACACTAGAAAGGACATCCTTTGTACCATTTACTAGACCCTACACCGGTGTTCACCAACTCCTGTTCCTGGAGATTTACCTTCCTGAAGACTTTAGGCCCAAGCATAATCGTGGCCATCTAATTCTTGCCTTAAGAAGTTCTTGATCAACTAAAACAGGTGCGTTAGAATTTGCTTGGAGATGAAACCTGCTGGAAGGTATATCTCAAGGAAGAGGGTTGGTGACCACCTCACTACACAATATCACAATCAGACTGGTTTGAACTGACAGGAAGACTACGGTAAATCACATCTCCTCTCATTGTTTACAACAATGTGTATACCTCTATTTAAATCTGTGGTGAGCAGAAGAGCATTTAAGAACACAGAACATGCCAAAACTTGAGATGGATGGGCATCAAGAGCAGAAGACCACATCAGGTTCCACTCCTTTCAGCCAAGAACAGGAATTTGAGGCTACAGTGGGCACAGGCTCATCAAAACTGGACTGATGAACCTCAGGCGAAAAACAAAACAAAACATAGGTGCAGTCGTGCAAGGTAAGGTCAAATCACACAAAACACTGAGGACTAAAAATTGCAAAAAGAAAATTGAGTCAAGATTCAATCTAGATTGTTAAAGTCGAGAATACCAAATAGTCATAAATAATTGGAAGTGTTGGCTCAGTGGTTAAAGGCTCTGGGTTACTGATCAGAAGGTCAGGAGTTCAAGCCCCAGCACTGCCAAGCTACCACTGTTGGGCCCTTGGGCCTTAACTGCTCAGATGTATAAATGAGATATATATTATATTATATATGTGTAAACTCAGCAAAAAAGAAACGCCCCTTTTTCAGGAGACTGTATTTTAAAGAGAATATTATAAAATCCAATTAACTTCTACAGCTCTTTATTGGAAAGGGTTCAAACGATGTTTTTCTTGCTTGTTCAATGAACCATAAACAATTATTGCACATGTGGAACCGTCCTTAAGACACGGACAGTTTACAGGTAGAAAGTGACTAAGGTCACAGTTACAATAACTTTGAACACCAAAGAGACCTTTCTACTGACTCTGAAAAACACCAGAAGAAAGATGTCTAGGGTTCCTGCTCACCTGTGTGAACATGCCATAGGGCTGCTGCAGGCAGGCATGAGGACTGCAGATGTGTCCAGAGCAATAAACTGCAATGTCTGTAATGTAAGACGCCTAAGACGGTGCTACAGGGAGATCGTCCTTGCAGTGGAAAATTACATGTAATCATGTGTCCCCCCAGACGTGATAGAGAACTTGAATCAAATGTTTCTCATGATCTTAAAATCCTTTTGATCTGAAGGTGTATGATTAAATGTTTGAAATCGGTGTTGGAAACAAAAATATAATTGTGCCGACATTTTTATTTCGTTCATTAGAAAGTTAACATTTTATTTACAAAAAAAAAAAAAAAATGTTTTAAACACGACTCGGAGCGAAATATTCCGAAAAGCAGCCGATAAGAGTCCAGCGTCGGTGGGAACTCCTTTACTACTGTTTAAAAAACATCTCAGGGAAATTCCCCCAAGAAATCGGCTGAGAAAACGACAAGAATACATTTCTGGAAATTCTAGGTGAAAAAGGTGTCTACTTTGAAGATGCTAAAATACTAAATTATTTAGATTTATGTTGATATATATTATATATATATTTATTTATTTATTTATCACAACACAATTCCCATAGCTCCATTTGTTTTATTCCAGAGTTTTGATGACTTTATTATTATTCTAAAATGTAAAATAAATAAATAAATAAAAATAAGTGTGTAAACTTTTGACCGGTAGTGTATATATAAATATTAAAGAGGGAGAGTGAGCACTGAACTGTAGGAGGTGTAGCGTTAAAGGAAAGTGCTCCCTCCTCACATCTGTATATTAATCACGTAATCAGATGAAACTTGCCCTACGAGACGATATAATGAAAATTATGAGTGATGACTCTAAAGATGAGTCTAGTCATGCTCGATTGATCCTCCAGACTCAATGACACACCTGCCCTTCAGCCAACAGCCACGAGGAAAAAGTAATAGCAACGCCTTGATTCTCATGAGATATGAAGTCTCCTAAGGCAGCCTGGACAGAAACTATTCTTAGGCCACTTTGTTTCCTCAGCTTTTCTCTTCCTCTGCAGAGCTTTATGCAAAGCCCAGTGAAGTGAGGACTGTTTAATTAGAGCGTTCTTATGGCATGTCCTGATGATGGGAAATGTGCAGTATTTAACCTCATCACCCACACACCCTTCTGGCAGACAGAGCAAAATCCCCACTGGCTCTAAAAGAAGACATGTGCATAAACTACATTTACAGTATAAATTCCTCGATGCAAATCAAAAAAAAAAAAAAAAAAAGTCATGTGACTTTGCCTCAGCAAATCATGTGATTGGATAATTGGCTCAGAAACGTGTAAATGGCAGAGAATGAAATGCACCAATTTCCCCAGAAGTGATGATTATTTTGTTCTCTTGAACACATGGGATGGAAACGGTGCTTTATTCACAAATATTTGATGTGATATTCCAGTTTTTAACACATTTAATTCACAACTTGGATGGAAATATATCTATTGAGATCACATTTCTCCCCCAGTTTGATGTGAACATTACCTGAAGCTTTTGACCTGTATCTTCATGGTTTTATACATGGCGCTGCTGCCTTTTTTTTTTTTTGTTTTCCATGAATAGGATTTCATGGTACAAACGATGTTTTGTTTTGCTTTTTAAATATACTTGTGGACCAGACTTAGCTTTACTCCACTACACAAGCCCAGCGCTCTGTGAGGTTATTAGGTTTTCTGTCACTGTGTAATTACCGTCTTCAGTGTTCATGACATGTTTCACAACTATTTCCCTGCTAATCTCTAAACCACTGACAAGACCATTAACACATCAGCCCTGTGCCATGGATAATCCACTTCTGATGAGGGATTTCATTTAAAAATATGATTCGACGGATTTGCGGATTAAAGCCGGTTTCACAGAATAGCTGATAGGCCAGTTTGTTTAATGACCAACTTGAGCTTCTCTTTCAAATCCTATGGAACACTGGAACAGCAGAAGAGGACAGGGCTGTAAAAGTTTAAGGTATTCTCAAGACATTTACCCTTTAGACATGATATTACAGAAGCCGTATGTGAACATATAGGCACTAAATGCTAGTATTAGCCATACGTTAGTATAATTGTCTATGAAATTCATTGCTTCTTCTGCTGTTTGCAGCAAAAGAATATACAATGCATTATTAATGTGCTAACAATATAATACACATAAGCACAAGTCTGTATAAATATCCATAAATAGTTATAGTTACATGCATGCAGAGACAAGCAGTTTACTTTGTCTCGTTGGGCATGGAGCGAGCATTAGTGCTGACACACGCTGAGGGTGTGTATCCTCCATCTAGCCTTTTAATCTCAGATGAGAAAGTGTAGAAGCCAAATTGTAGCCTACAGCACATGATTTTCTACAGTGTATGATGTATTTGTCTTTAAAATGTACTTGGATCCTAATATTTTAATAAAGTTAAATAAATGTGAAAATTGGTGGTTTGATGTCAGTTACATGTTATATATAATATTTATTTATACGGTATCTTCTTCTAGTAAAACACAAGTTAAATAAAAGCACAAATGAGTGTGAAAACCGTTTGTTTGATTTACATGTTACACGCAAGGTCTTGTATTAGCTGGTAGCATATTAGCAGCTCAAGCTATGTGTACTAGCTATAAATATTTTATAGGCTTTACCTCAATATACTTTACCTACTTTGCATAAAATTGAGAAAATTTTAACTCGCATGTCGCTTGTTGCGCAGTCGCTCTGTCTCTTGTCGCTGTCGCTGAGATCGCAGCTCTGTGTCACAGAAATTAACGTTTATATTTTCCTTTGTCACTCGCTAGTGTGACTCTACCTTAACATGTTAAGAACAAGTGTACAACGCTGACTCTGCCTCTCTAAGGTACTCTTGTTTATACCCAATCATGTTACTGACCTGTTGCCAATTTAACCTAATTAGTTGCAAAATGTTCCTCCAGCTGTTTCTTTTTAGTAACACTTACATTTCAGCCTTTTGTTAGCCGTCTCAACTTTTTTGAGACGCATTGTGGCCATGACATTTTCAGAAATACCTTATGTTTTTTCTTTCTTAGTTTAAACATTTGATATGTTTTCTATGTTCTATTGTGAATAACATACGGGTTTGTGAGATTTGCAAATCATCGCATGCTGTTGTTATTTACATTTTACACGGCGTCCCAAATTTTTTGGAATCGGGGTTGTAATATAATATTAGTTTATAATATCTGCTCTGTAAAAGTCTGTTTCTATGTACAGAATAAAGCACTGTACATATCCATTTATATTTCCATTTCACATTGTGGAACAGCCACAAACTTTTCCATGAAAAGCTTCAGGTTATACCTTTACATCTGACACTGGAGACTCCCTCCATAAATGCGAAATAAAAGTCTCCTACAGAAAATCTCACTATATGAACAATATACACTCGATGACCAAAAGTATGTGGACACCGGACCCTCGTGAAACCTGACACAGATATGTGGTTCTTCCACAAACCATTGCCACCAATTTGGAAGCACAGAATTGTTTGCTGTAGCATTACAATTTCCCTTCACTGGAACTAAGAGGCCCGGACCTGTTCCAGCATGAAAATGCCCCGTGCACAAAACGAGCTCCATGAAGTGTGTTAAGATTGGAGTGGAAGAACTCCTGAGTGTCCTCCACAGAGCCCTGCCCTCAAATCCACTGAACACCTTTGGGATGAACTGGAACACTGACTGCACCCCAGATATCCTCCTCACCTGATACCAGTGCCTGACCTCACTAATGCTCTTGTAAATGAATGAACACAATCCCCACAGCCATGCTCCAAAATCTAGTCCTTCCCACAAGAGTGGACTCTTCTAGGGGACTAAATCTGGAATGGGATGTTCACAAAGCAAATATAGTTGATATCATAAGCCGTTATGTATACTCATATGTATACTTACTCATGTCATTTGTGTAACTGGAGCAGCCTCCTAATGCATTATGTATTCATGATCCATAAAAAGTGCTGCACTATTAAACAATTCAAACAGCATTAAACACAAGGGTCATAAAGGGTAGAGGTGAATACTTTTTCATCTTAACCCTTTATCCTTATCTAATTTTCCCTTTGAACGCGCAAAGCCTTGACCAGCTGTGGCCCGGGAACGATCGCCAGGCAAATGCATCAGGCTTTGAAATTGCCCTCTTTGACTCAAGCGCAGGAGATTAGTGCCCTTGATATGACGGATCCTGGGGAGGATCGCAGGTGCTTTGAAATCTCACATGAAATCTCAGACACTCGCACTGTAATCCTTTTATCTGGAATGCATCAGCAAGCCCTCTCCATCCTTTTCGACCGAATGATGACTTTATAACTGCTTGTGTCTTATTATGTCTGTCTCTCCTGCAATCTGTCTTCCTGTCAGTCTGAGTCTCGGTGCTTCACAACGTGACAGGGTTTGATCTGGGGATATTTGTATGGTTTCCTCAATTTTGGTATCAGCAAAACATTTAGTTACTGAAATATACAACGTGAAGAAAAAAGCTCAACTAAATTAAAGGGGAAGCAAGATTCTTATACGCATCTCAATTAAATGAATAATAATGTAATATTTGCTTAATAAATAAATGCTTAAAAATTCTCCATTGATGCACAGATTTCCATAGAAATATTATTATTATTATTATTATTATTATTATTATTATTATTATTATTATTATTATTATTATTATTTAATTTTTATTTTAATTTTTTAAATGAAATAAAACAATTCAAACACAAAGTAAAGAAGAATACAAAATACCACTCGCTCAAATTCATTTAGTGAATTCATCTTCAGTAAACACTTTAACCTGGTCAGGATTGAAACCTATTCCAGACTACCCTGGGAACACTGGGAACAAGACAAGAATACTTCAGTACTCGCTTTATACTGGTCAGGATTGTGGTGGTTCCGGAGCTGATCCTGGGAACACTGGGTATGAGGAGGACATACACCCTGGATGATATTCATTCATCCATTCATTCTTCATCTTTAACAACCGCTTAATCCTGTTCAGGATCATACTGGGCACATGGAATACTGACAATATAACACATTATTATTATTTATTATTATTATAATTCTACTACACTTCTAACCTTCTGTACTGAATTAATATGTGAATTTCCCTCTGGGATGAATGAACTGTCAGTAAAGAGTAAAGTCTATGTATGTATGCATGTATGTATCTATCTATCTATCATTTATATAATATTATTTATTTATGTATGTACAGTTTGTAATGGCATATTTTTTGAGCAATCATGTGTATGTACTGTATGTAGGGGTGTGTGTGTGTGTGTGTGTGTGTGTGTGTGTACATGCATGTCTCAGGCTCCACCACATACCCTTGACCTGCCCCTCCTGTCACTATAAACAGTATAACTCACCTGGAAATCCGGAGTGTCACTAGCACTAGCACAAGCCGACTGTATTGCGCCCTTCTCTATCCATCCCCATCCATTATATCCTTCCTTGCTCACCCCCCCTCTCTCTCTTGCTCACTCTCTCTCTCTCTCTATCACCCTGACTCATAAATGCCCAGCCTTTCTCCGGGTAATAAACAGCTCCAGCAGTGCAGACCCCAGTGCAGTCTCCTTGTTGTACTGCACGAGTCCGCAAACTCAGCTCATGTTACAAGACACAGTATTCAAGCGATCGATCGGAAAAGATGGCTAGAAAAAGACTGAAAGATCGGAACCGTAGACATGTTTCCTGATTTCCTGTATGACATAATCAGAGATGGTAGAAACACAAAATACACAAATGATGATGTGCTGTTTCAAATTCAAGAATGAAAATGCAAAAATGTGCATAAAGTATGAAATAAGAAAGACATTTCTATTAAAATGGACAGTAAATTATTTTCACCCAGCACAACTGAGGAATGTGGGCAAATATTAGCTAAAGCTAACTAACTGACTCGGAGAATCCCTGGCTAACGTTCTAAATATTAGCCAGTATGCTAATAATGTTTGTTGTGATCAACTGATTGTCATTTTAGGAGCGAAATGAGCCAACGGAATATAAATTAATTAAAAACCAAACCCAACAGCATGCTAATTTCCCTGCTGATACAAACTAGCTTGCATGCTAATAGCTGGCTGTTAGCACAACAGCTCTACTCTGTTACTTCTCTTGTCCCTTTCCTTCTTTTTTGGTGTAAGACACTGTGTGTAGTGTTATGGTTACACATAGGAATTGTAGAAATTTGCCCCTTTGTTCTTGTTATCACGTGTTAGTTGTTAAATTTGTTAATGAAAAACGAAATCCTGTAAGGCACTTGTATGTTCTTGGTTTTTCCCTTCCATATCAGACTTTCACTAGTCACCACTGGTCAGGGTGATGGGGGGAAAAAAGTGAGGCAGATGGTAAAATGAAGTAGGCTAAAAGTACATTGTACTTTAAATATTTCAGATTAGATGAGGCTAATTGTACCGTGGTGCTCAAAAGTTTGTGAACCCTTTAGAATTTTCAATATCTGCATAAATATGACTTAAAACATCATCAGATTTTTTACACAAGTCCTAAACGATGATTAAAAGAACCCAATTAAACAAGTGAGACAAGAATATTATACTTGAGGAAAATGGTCCAATATTACACATCTGTGAGTGGCAAAAGTATGTGAACCTCTAGGATTAGCAGATTCTTTTGAAGGTGTAATTAGAGTCAGGTGTTTTCAATCAAAGGGATGACAATCAGGTGTGAGTGAGCGCCCTGTTTTATTTAAAGAACAGGGATCTATCAGAGTCTGATCTTCACAACACATGTTTGTGGAAGTGTATCATGGCATGAACAAAGGAGATTTCTGAGGACCTCAGAAAAAAAAGAGTTGTTGATGCTCATCAGGCTGGAAAAGGTTACAAATCCATCTCTAAAGAGTGTAGACTCCACCAATACACATTAAGACAGAGTGTGTACAAATGGAGGAAATTCAGGACTACTTTTACTCTCCCCTGGAGTGATCAACAAACAAAGATCACTCCAAGAGGAAGGCGTGTAATAGTCCATGAAGTCACAAAGGAACCCAGGGTAACTTCTAAGCAACTAAAGGCTTCTCTCACCTCACATTGGCTAATGTTAATGTTCATGAGTCCACCATCAGAAGAACACTGAACAACAATGGTGTGCATGGCAGGGGTGCAAGGAGAAAGTCACTGCTCTCCAAAAAGAACATTGCTGCCCATCTTCAATTTACTAAAGATCACATGGACAAGCTAGAAGGTAGATGAGACCAAAATAGATATAAATGAGTTTAAATGAGAAGGGTTATATTTGGAGAAAGAAAAACACTGCATTCCAGCATAAGAACCTTATCCCATCTGTAAAACATGGTGGTGGTGGTAGTATCATGGTTTGGGCCTGTTTTGCTGCATCTGGGCCAGGACGACTCGCCATCATTGATGGAACAATGAATTCTGAATTATACCAGTGGATTCTAAAGGAAAATGTCAGGACATCTGTCCATGAACTGAATCTGAAGAGAAAGTTGGGCATGCAGCAAGACAACGACCCTAAACACACAAGTCGTTCTACCAAAGAACAGTTAAGGTGAATAAAGTTAATGTTTTAAAATGGCCAAGTCAAAGTCCTGGCCATAATTCAGTAAAAATGTTGTGGAAGCACCTCAGTCAGTTCACTGAGGAAACCCACCAACATCCCAGAGCTGAAGTTATTCTGTACGGAGGAACGGGCTAAAATTCCTCCAAGCCGATCTGCAGGACTTATCAACATTTACCGCAATTGTTTATTTCCAGTTATTGCTGCACAAGGGGGTCACACCACATACAAAAAGAAAATGTTAACATACTTTTGCCCTTCACAGATATAATATTGGATCACTTTCCTCAATAAATAAATGACCAAGTATAATATTTCTATCACATTTATTTAATTGGGTTCTCTCTGTCTACTTTTAGGACTTGTGTGAAAATCTGATGATGTTTTAGGTCAAATTTATGCAGATATATATATAAAATTCCTAAGGGTTCACAAACTTTCAAGCACCAATGTAACATATTGGCAAAGCTGTATTAATAGTGAAGATTCAATTCAATTCAGTTTTATTTGTATAGCGCTTTTAACAATGGACGTTGTCCCGAAAGCAGCTTTACAGAAATATATAAATTCAGGATATAGATTTTAAACGTATGAATTTATCTCTGATGAGTAAACCAGAGGCGACGGTGGTGAGGAAAAACTCCCTGAGACGATATGAGGGAGGAACCATGAGCGGAACCAGACTCTAAAGGGAACCCGTCCTCATCTGGGTGACACCGGTTAGTGTGATTATAAATAAATACACCCCTTCAATAACTGTGTACTACATGGTCAAAAAGTGCAACTGTCTAAGCAGGAATTTCATTACAGTTTCAACATGAAGTCTTCTAGAATGATATTCTAACAATGTTTACTGACCTTTTAGTCTGGTATGTAAGCTGCAGAAATGATAGAAAATTCCAGTTCTATGTTGCCTCGATTGATATTCCTAAAGAGAAATAGTTTTGGTACTTCTAACACATTTTATGCCCAATTATACGCCCATTTGCTACACTCGTTCCCTTTGTCTTGAAACTACAAAGATGACTAAATTAATTAGGCATATGAAAGAGGATAAAGAAAAGACGTAGCGAAATGCACAGTTGATTAAGATGTACAAAGATAATATATAGTTTCAGACGAATTTGGCTGTCTCAAATGAAACAAAATGGAGCTCTCAGCACTGGGTTTCCTAGTTGCAGTCGGACTATAATTGTTAATTCGTTTCTTTTAAAGCTCACTGACACTGGATGGACTTCTTATTTGTTCAGCCTAGTGAGCTTCAGAAAGCATTTCTCTTCCTTTCTAAATCATCCGTCGGAAACGGCTTTGTTCGTGTGGCGGCGTGTCCTTAGATGACCCTGAATAGATCAGAAGCAAAATTGGTCATTATTTTGAGAGTAATAGAAACAGAATAAGCACAAAATTGCTGGTGTATCTATGAAAGCACCCTGACTATAGTTCAACATCATTTTTTATCTTCGACAGCGGAAGCGGCTGGTTTTTTATGACTCCGCAACTACATTATTTCGAGGGACTTCTTGAGAATACTAGCACATGGCGTAAAGCTGTCTCAGAGGTGAGGTCATTTATATAACACCCCAGGCATAACCTGGGGGTAGATAGAGATGTGAGGCCAGGTGACAAATAGCAGACATTTAGGAGTGATGCTCTGTATCTTCTTCATCTCGTGATCCATTATCGAGGGAGTGAAGAGACAGGGATGTTGCCTGCCGAGAGAAAAGCAGCAGGCAGAGAACAAGCTAATGATGCATTGGTTCTGAGACGAGACGATGTTGTGCCCCGAGGCCAGGTCGGTGCATGCGGAATGTGCAAGAACTACTCACCTCCACAGAGCAGCAGCAGGAAGTATCAACATCACTGAGTGGGCAGAGGGCAACACATACTGCGCATCAGCATGTAGGATCTGCCAGGAAACAGCAGAGAGAAACATGACCATGTGTCATAACCTATCGACCGTGTGATGTGTGATGATCACAGCCCCGGTGTGACGGTTATGGTGTCATTGCAACAGGGCTAACGATGTGTCTGTGGTGCGAGATGAGCTCTTCTCTGTCTTGCTCTGCTTGTATTGTTTTGCATGCACACGCAAAGCACTGTGTTCAAAGTTGAGTTAAGTGTGCACAGTAAGGATTTAATACTGGAAGCATGCACATCGGTGTTCAGACCTCAGACTTAAACGCTGTTAAGAGACAATGCACAAGAGTTACGCATGCACGGTATACTCGGTTACATAAACTAGATTATATTATAATGCACACATTATATACAGTATAGACAGGAGCTTCAGAATAATTAGGATTAAAGTATATTCAGTCTCTCCTGGATTTTGCGGTCGAAGAAATTAACTCCACGATATTCGGGGGAGCTTGCGTTTTTTTTTTTCAAAATTACCGCAGATTTGGACCAAGACACGTCATGTGATGTCATCACGACGTGCACTCAGCCAAAGCCCACTTCGATCCACGTGCGTCGAAACATGTCTACAGCTGAAAGGTCTCATTTGCAAACAAAAACCATTTCACGCAATTGCAATTTCACCAATTCAAGTAGGTTTCCACAAATAAATAAATAAATAAATAAAATCTTGGCAAAATCAAACATTTTTGGCAGCAACGATCACACAAAAACTCCTGTACGGAGTGTATATTGTTAAAATAAACGGAATTTCAACTAGGACTATTCATGCTACGAAACTATAGTGGCAATACACTAGATTCCTATTAGATTTATTTCAGTGCTCACCATCTTCTAAGTTATATCATCCTATTAGACAAGTTTTTTAAAGGTAGTTGATGCTTTGAGTCAAGAAATATCTGGCTACCTCAGTGACATGAACTACATGAAGGTGATTTGCATAATCTGAAAAGAGAGTTCAGAAATCAACTTCAGCAGCTCTGTAACCCAACTCTGAAAGTGTGTTACTTTCCCAGTCGGAATATTGACATAACCTTTTGGACTTAACCCTTTCACGCATACTGGTCACTACAGTGGACGGCTATTCGAAAGCCATTTTAGGACTATCGCACGGATTTCAATAGAATAACTGCATAACAGCCACTAGAGCGGACACTAATTCTTCGTTTGAACGCATGCAGTCCACTGGAGTGGACACTTCAAGAACTTTTTGAAAATTGTATGTAAACGTAAAATGAAGGTAACATATTTTGTTTAACACACAGAGAATCCTTGATCAGGATTTCATCATTCATGCAGGAAAGGGTTAATAATCAACGATTCATTTTTGGCGAAAATACATTTTGGTCCATCTGAGTGTGCAGATACAGTATAAAGACTAGAAAGTGTTTGTTATGAATTCTGTGTCCATTAGAAACTAGCTAAGCCAGCTTGCAGATTTGAATATGCAGGTTTGCACGGAGAATCTAAACCAAATCGAATTGTACGTTTCTGTCATTACGAAAAATTACCATTACCATCAATATTCAGTGTTTGTGACGTATTATGATTACTTTTATTATGACTTACTTAACATTGTATTTGAACTGTTTTATTCCATAAAATTAGTATGCAGATCTGATCATTAATGCTGAATTTAAAGCATTTAAGAACCTTTTTTTTTTTTTCTCAGCCCTAGTTTTTAATGCGTGAGAGTAACACTGTGTGTGTGTGTGTGTGTGTGTGTGTGTGTGTGTGTGTGTGTGTGAGAGAGAGAGAGAGAGAGAGAGAGAGAGAGAGAGAGAGAGAGAGAGAGAGAGAGAGAGAGAGAGAGAGAGAGAGAGAGAGAGAGAGAGAGAGAGCACAGCATCAGCCTTCAGGCAATCACTACTTCCAAAGCAGGAAAGGAGAGACAGAACATTGCACTGAGGAAATGAAGCAAGCTGGAGATGCAACTGCAGTCTGGGCACAGTTGGATATCTCTTACACTGCAAAACATCAGCTGGATAATTATGCATATAGAGTGGGTGGAGATTATTCACAGATAATAAAAAAAAAGAAAAAAAGAATTCCAAATGGAGGCCTCAGGTGCAAGATGTAGTCATGGATCATAATGTCTCAGATCCACTTTTTTCCCCCCTATGTTTGTGTTTATGAGCAGGGTGCCATTATTAATGCATGGTGCTCATGGCTCAGGTGTCTGGTTTCAGAACACACTGAGGTAGTTTTCCATTTCAAGTGGGAATTTTTCATCATGGCCGCATCATACCGTTTTGACCCTCATCAAATGCATGCTGTGTTTACACTTTGATATGCTAACATTTGGAATTTGAATACACATTGGCAGTACATGACCAGTAGTATATGAATTTTTTGCCATGGGTAAAATAGCAGTCAATTGAGTACTGCACCTGAAGCATAACCGCAATTACATCTTTCATCTACGACAAACTGTTACTTATATCATATTTTACAACAAACCAGGGACCTGTTTTTCATACACTGATTACTGAGTTAGTTGGACATGATCCTACCGCCACCACGCTTCACAGTGTGATGAGCAATGCTGAGTTTCCACTAAACGTAGTGCTTTGTTCCAAGGACAAGAAGTTCAGCTTTGCTGTCATCTGAACGCGGAACCCTTTCCAAATGTTTGCTGAGTGTCCAACATGCCTTTTGTCACATTTTAAACATGCCTTTTGGTTATTTTATTTGTCATTACAATTCTTTTATGTAGCCTAATTTTTGGAGTGTCTCCAGCCCCTTCAAAATTACCCTTTGACCTCTTCGTTGCTTCTAGACTAATACTTTTTTCATTCTTTTTTATTTATTTATTTTTTTATTTTTTAGCAACAATAGTAAACTACTAGGATGCACCCAGCTTACCCTGTAGAAATATAAGGCTTACTCCGAGCATGTACTTTCTTCAAAAGCATAGGGCTAGCTGGTCAGACTGGTAGACCATCTTTGCTACTAATACTACATCACAAACAAGCTTTTTAAAAAATAACACAACAGTAGAGCACTTTGAGCGTCTCAAATGTTTTTTTTTTTTGTTTTTTTTTTTTAGATTTTTATTTAATCACATAATACAAAAGCTGGGTTAGCAAAGGTATAGAGGGACAGGCTACTCCATAATACATTTTACATTAATGGCATTTGGCAGACGCCCTTATCCAGAGTGGCTTACATTTTATCTCATTTTATACAGCTGAGTAGTTGAGGGTTAAGGGCCTGGCTCAATGGCCTACAGTGGCAGCTTGGCAGGCTGGAATTTGAACTCATGACCTTCCAATCAGTACCAACCTCTTTGGAATTTTTATCCCAATTTTCACATTTTCCCCCAGTTAACACTGCCATTCCCACACACTATCTTCCCTAAAATGTGACGAATTCCAACCCGAAGGGTGAGGGTTAGCATGTGCTTCCCTTGACACACATGGAACCATGACCCTGACATGGATACATACCTTAATGGAAATGAATGAATGAATGAATGTATTGTTGTCTGACCCCTTGTATCACTTAGTAGCTGACGTTTAGAACAAAAAGAAACAACAAACAACAAAAAAACCCACCTGTAACCAGCAACAGCCTGTATGCTACCTATTGCTACTTTCCTATGCAGCATTTATGCTAAAGTTCTACATAATTATGTCACAACTGTCTCCATACTTTTCATCTCTTCCCTCAAGCACTTTAGCTGAGCGGAACTGTGTTTTATTTTTTTATTTATTTATTTTATTTTTTTAGACTACCTCCCAGGAGAGATCACTGTTATGTTAATTACCCATTCCTGTTGGATGTCTAAAATAGAGAACAAATCTCCCAGAGACTGCAAAAACGCAACAACCTGAAATAATCACTGCACAAACTATCCAGATCCTTCTACATAGCAAAGCAGCTGAACATAATTTCCTCATCAGGTGGTGAGAGATGAATAGTGGAGGAGAAAATGAGGTTTTATAGTATGCTATGTACAACATGAAAGGCCATGTTATATAGTATTTAGCTGTAGTAAGCCAGATACGTGGTAAATCTTCAGGATTCGTCGACTTACCATACTACTTGTCATGTAATGGTTTTAGGAGACGGATGCAAGTGCAGTTAAGAGCTTTCTTGAAGCGAGAGAGCCAGACAAATCTGAATCGAAAGGTAAAATATGTGGTCCAAATCAAGCGTGGGGTCAGGCGCTTGGCAAATAGGCATAAACTGGGCTTAGGCTATAATCGAGAAACGAGGACGAGAACAGGATCAAAAACCAGAGAAGCGACAATAATGACAGAGACAAGCTTGGTAATGACACAGACAAAAACTACTGAGCGTATACTGAGCAAAGACACAGAAAAGGTTTAAATACCCTTTGTCACTGAAACTGAAAACCCGGAAGGGCGTGCTATCGCGCTTCGGGCAGTGGAAGGGAAATCCGTGACACCACCACTACTACTACTACTACTGACAAATCTGCAGTGAAGCGGGTCATGATAAATGGGAGGGCTAATAGAAAATCAGTAACTCAGTGTAACCATGCCATGTGGGGGTAGTGGTGGCTTGACGGTTAAGGCTCTTGGTTACTGATCGGAAGGTTGGGGGTTCAAGCCCCAGCACTGCCAAGCTGCCTTTGTTGGGCCCTTGAGCAAGGCCCTTAACCCTCTCTGCTCCAGGAGCACAGTATCATGGCTGGCCCTGCACTCTGACCCCAACTTCCTGACATGCTGGGTTAAGCGAAGAAAGAATTTCACAATGCTGTAAAGTATTTGTGACTCATTATTATGAAACCATTACGGTCAAGGCTTGGGGGAAAGACTCTCATCATAAGCTTAAAACTATTACACATACACACATTGGAAAATCGATCACATCATAATTCATAACCTTTTTTTAAGGCAAGCATTCCAAGTCCGTATTCTGGCCGTGTCTCGTCCGAATAGCAACACGGTAAACTAAAAAGCTACGCTTACCGTTAGCCAGATCTTTCATTCAAACCGGTTAAAACTGAAGGTCCTTGATGTTTGACCCTTTTTTAAAGCACATTTTAAGTACATGTCATTTGTACTTTAATTTTACAACATTCATGTAGTCTATTTACTTCTAGTCACTTATGGAGAAAGTAATCCACCGTGTGCATGTTTATTACACTCAGTATTCTACGTTGAAAATATTTAATGCTTAGAAATACGTTAAAGAAGACCTTAAACCAGGTTTATCTCTGCCAATGGCAGATATGTACTTACTCTGGCATCTCTTCGCTCACGTATTTTGAGTCTGTACACTGGGTGATTTGGGGATTTGGCATTATTGAATAACACAAGGCCAACAACTGATGTGTATTTTTATTTATTTTTTTTACACTTGGGTCTGCCTTGCATCAAGTACAGCCAGGAGGTGTTTATTTCATCCAGTGTTTCAGCACTATGAGATGTGAGCCCACATGTGCTGTACGGTACAGTGGTGTATGATAAGCTTGTAGCTACACTACAGGTCTAGAGAGAAATATAGATATGGTGAAAATGCTGTAGTTGGTACTATGGACCATTTGTACATTATTTTTTGCAAGTTCAGCATTGGACCCTGTCCAGGGTGAACCTTGTGCCCGATGCTCCCTGGGATAGGCTCCAGGTTCCCCGTAACCCTGAAAAGGATAAGCGCTATAGAAGATGGATGGATGGATGAAGTTCAGCACTGGCATGTTTTAGAACAACTTTATAGTATACAGTGCCTTGCAGACGTATTCAGACCTCTGACCAATTCTCTCGTATTACTGAATTACAAATGGTACAGTGGGATTTCATTCTGTTTTATATTTTGTTTTAAAACACTGAAACTCAAAATCAATGATTGTAAGGTGACACTGGATTTATGTTGGGAAATATATATATATATTTTTTATGAAAAAAACCCTGAAATAACTTGCTTGCATAAGTATTCACCCCCTGTGCTGTGAAAGCTCCCAGTTTACACAGATGAAAGGAATTGCAATAACGAGGACACAATTACCTTACCACTGGCATCCACTTGTGAATCTTCAAAGTGTATGTCCCATTTTCTGAATAAAAACCTCATTGAAAGTTTATTGGTCAGGATGTGAATCTGAAAGAAAATAAAGAAAAATTAAGGGAAATGGAGACAATATATACAGAGCCCTCCACTAATATTGGCACCCTTGGTAAATATGAGCAAAGAAGGCTGTGAAAAAATTTCTATATTGCTTAAGCTTTTGATCTTTTGTTAAAAAATAAATAAATAAATAAAAACCCAAAGATTTTCTTTGATAAACCTGTGTTGTGTTTGCAATTGTTTGATATCCACGAGAGCAGAGTATCTTTGTGATTTTTTAAACAAAATATCAATAGGTTAAACAATGAAGACAATTTTTCACAGCCTTCTCTGCTCATATTTACCAAGGGTGCCAATATTAATGGAGAGCACTGTATACACCAAATTACGGAGACTTTAGATTTTATTGCACTGAAAGGAAAAGTGTAATGTGTGAATAAGTACAAATATAAACTATCGATGTCTAGATATTGCCCCGAGGTTAGAGAAGTAAAATAAATAGGCAAATTAATAAATAATACTAAATAAATGTTGTGTAAAGTGTCACATGCAGTCTGTGCATTACAGTACAGAGATATGTATGCTGAAATATAATGTAGGCTATGAGTCTTATGGCTTGTGGGGGAAAAACTGTCTTTCACTCTCGTAGTGTGAGTAGTGATGCCCTGGAAGGACGTAGCGTGTGCAGGTTGTGGTTCACATGCATGTTTATAAGGATTTATGAATACAGGTTTAATAGAAAGTTACCAGATCGCCAAGAGGATCTTTCAAAAAAGGATCTTGTTGCTGTTTTTCTTAACGATTATTAATGCTCATACGAGTCAGCTTTCCAACGCGCATTCGGGACATTTGGGTTGCTTTCAAGTTTGCGTCAAAGTGGAACTGCATCCTGTTGGAAAATGTGTGGCTACTTTCTAGGAAATTCCCCATTTTTTTTTTTTGAGTTACTATACAGTGTGTGATTTTCATTCATCCATACATACATCCATCTTCTATACCGTTCATCCTTTTCAGGGTCACGGGGAACCTGCAGCCTATCCCAGGGAGCATGGGGCACAAGGAGGGGTACACCCTGGATAGGGTGCCAATGATCTTCATTCAACCATGAGCAAATCATTTTATGTTAGATTACTGGTTAATCAGTCAAAGTTAGTACATCCTCCTGTTTAAAGATTAAGGAGCTATATCTATAAAGTCAGATATAGCATGTACATTTTTTTTTCTTTAAAGACAAAATTATGATAATTGACAGATGATGAAGTGCCTAGCTATAGATAATGCACCAAGTGCTGGCTTATTATACTTCCTTGCTTTGATCGTCTCTCCTTTGAGTACCGTCTGCCTGTATCCTTCATACAAACAAACAAACAAACAAAAAAAAAAAAACATGGAGCCTATCAAAGCTCATCTGATCTCAGCTGAATTAGTGACATCTCGATACCTGCTGTCAGGGTATCCATTAACTTTGTCATTGAAGCCTCATTTGTATTCCGCTAGCTAGAGGAGAATGATCATGCTTTCCTCTTATCGTAGCTCATTTGCTTGATTTCGCATTTTCTTGGAAGCGGATCGCATAAATATTTACGATGGCAGTCGGGACTCGTCCTCTGTTTTGAATGGAACTACAATGGAACTTCTCTGAGCAGTGGCCGTTTAAAAGAACATATTTGATGACTTAAACCACAGGAGTTTGTCGATAGAAATTAGACCATAATGTACCATAATATAGCGGTTGCCAAGACTACACAGTGCCATTTGTGTGTGTATTCCTTTAAAAGTGGCTGCTTTGCCTTGGCAAGGTCAGCATGGTGGTGCGGCAGGCAGCATTTCCTCGTCACAGCATCGCTGTCTCGTATTTGATCCTTAGTTTGGATTACTGTCCGTCTAGAGTTTCGTATGTTCTCCCGGTGTCCATGTGGGTTTCCGTAGGGTTTTACAGTTTCCTCCAACCTCCCAAAAACATGCCAGAGATTCTAAATAGACCCGTGTGTGAATATGTGTGGACTGGCATCCTGTCCTGGGTGTTGTTTACAGTATAATAGCAATTTTCTGAACAGACAGAGCGAGAATCCATAACCTTACGTCATGTAGATTTGAACTGTATTCAGTGCTAAGTGGGAACAGGGTAGCGTTTCATTAAAAGATTCATTAGAACGCATCTCCAACTCCCACGCATTTCCACCTGGGAAATCAGTTTCTGAAGATCTTAGACTTCTCTGAGTTGACAATATTTCAACATCCTGCAAAAGTAAGAACAACAAATAATAGTACGGAACATGCCTGTTGTGAAGAGGTTTCTCTTTCTGTGGGAGCTCTTTTAAATACGGGAGAATAGAACGATAACTGTGTGGAAACGGTAGCTGTTCCTGTTTTATTTTATTTTTTTCAGCACTGTCGACAGTAGTACCCACAGTCTACTTCCTACACTTTTAAAATCAATGAAGCAACAGCCAAACACATCATCCTGGGCATTATAAAAAAAAAAAAAAGGCTATTTGGAAGTTTTTTATATCCCCTAAGAAACCAAACAAGCAATAGGTTACTGTAAGTGTGCTTTTTTTCATGACCTTCCCAAGACCAGAGCACTGAGATAAGGACCTGAGGTGGTTTGACTTCAGAAAATAGGTAACCAGGACAGGCAGAGGAAACGATGGTGGGGGAAAAAAGAGAAGAAAATTGTGAGAAGGCAGTACCTATTGTTTGTGGACCACATCACTCTGCGGTGTCTAATTATTTTCCTAATCTAATTATTATCTAATTAAATCTGTAAAGCTTGTTCTTTTTCTTCTACTTCTTCTTCTTCTTATTATTATTATTATTATTATTAACTGAGAAAAAACCGAGATCTCATATACCAGCTCTTCATCCGAGATGACGTAGTATAACCGAAGTTGGAAATCAACTAAATTCTCCAGAGATTCTATCCGTTCCTTGCACTTCCCAATAGAAAGGAACATAAACTTTGCTTTTTTGCAAGGCCAATCCCTTTGACATTTCAACCCAATATTTGATGCTGAAACAGAAAATGACTTCTGATAGAATGGGAGATGATGCTTTCAGCCCCACAAGGCATGCAATATGCTGTGGTTAAATTCTGGACAGGTGAAGTTGTAGATTCAGATATCAAACAATGACTGCAAAGATTTTGCAAAATCCTACATCCGGATCCATTTGGAATTCTGTATGGTGTGATGAAATACAAATTCAAATCAAGATGCAACACAGATGGTAGTTTGGTGACTATTCTCATCTCCTTCATGGCATCATTGATTCTATCAAATATCAGACTGCCTCTGCCACAAAGATTCAAATGGGCCGTGGTCGGATCTTCCAGCAGGACAGTGATCCAAAACATACAACAAAACCAACGCAAAAATGGTTTACTGACCACAAAATCAAGGTCCTGCCATGACCATCCCAGTCCCCTGACCTGAACCCCATAGTAAACCTGTGGGGTGAACTGAAGAGGAAAGTCCACCAGTGTGCACCTCGAGATGTGAAGGATCTGGAGAGATTCTGTATGGAGGAACGCTCTCAGATCCCTCGCCATGTATTCTCCAACCTCATCAGGCATTATAGGACAAGACTATTAGTGGAGGGCATGGCATCTCTCTTAATATCTCGCAAAACACTCCTGGTGAGAGTGGTAGTGTGTTGGAGACGTTTCATTAAAACTAAATGTCCAATGCCAAAAGAGGAAACGCTTGAATATTTCCTCATGGAATGTCATTATGGGATGCAAAGTATGGGATGAAATGGATGAAAGTGGTCTTAGAGTTCATATTCACATGAAAACATTGGTATCATTTGATATCTTTTCGTAAAATTCTTTCAGAACATAACATTGGTGAGCAACACTAATATTCAATCTATAGAAAACAAGGATGGAGATGGGAGTAGACCAGCAGTTTATATGCAGTAACTCTAATCAAATTAATGACTAAAGTGAGATGAAAGCCTCTTAATAAGCCATTTTGTAAAAAGAAATCACATACGGTATCTCACAAAAGTGAGTACACCCCTCACATTTTTGTAAATATTTGATGATATCTTTTCATGTGACGACACTGAAGAAATGACACTTTGCTACAATGTAAAGTAGTGAGTGTACAGCTTGTGTAACAGTGTACATTTGCCGTCCCCTCAAAATAACTCAACACACAGCCATTAATGTCTAAACCGCTGGTAACAAAAGTGAGTACACCCCTAAGTGAAAATGTCCAAATTGGGCCCAAAGTGTCAATATTTTGTGTGGCCACCATTATTTTCCAGCACTGACTTAACCCTCTTGGGCATGGAGTTCACCAGAGCTTCACAGGTTGCCACTGGAGTCCTCTTCCACTCCTCCATGACGACATCACGGAGCTGGTGGATGTTAGAGACCTTGTGCTCCTCCACCTTCCGTTTGAGGATGCCCCACAGATGCTCAATAGGGTTTAGGTCTGGAGACATGCTTGGCCAGTCCATCACCTTCACCCTCAGCTTCTTTAGCATGGCAGTGGTCGTCTTGGAGGTGTGTTTTGGGTCGTTATCATGCTGGAATACTGCATACTGATCATGCTCTGCTTCAGTATGTCACAGTACATGTTGGCATTCATGGTTCCCTCAATGAACTGTAGCTCCCCAGTGCTGGATACAGTGAGATACTGTATATTTCACATATGAGTAATATATGATCATTTAAAAAAAAAAAAAAAAAAACATATGAGTGTGCATTTCGGCATGTTATGCTCTGAAATTTCAACTTAGAACTGAAACATACATGCCAGCATGTGAAGTACATGTGGAAAGAAAAAATACTGTGAAAAAAAACATATCTGAAAATTAAAATCAGTACATAAATAATAAATAAATTAATTTGTTAAAAAATAAAACAAATAAACAAACAAACAACAACAAAAAATGAATCACACTAAGAATCAACTACAAAAAAAAAGCACGCGAAAATAATTGTAAAAATAAATGGATTGTGAAAAAAATCATGTTAAAATAAAATAAAATAAACAAAACACTATTTCAAACATAATGTGAAGTATCTACAAACCACATTTGTAAAATCCATGTCCAATTCATGACATTATTCACTTGTGAAGTTCATGTGGCCTTCCTCTACAGATAATAAAGGAATGTTTGCGTTGATTGTGTGAAAATATTTTCTTTGTAATGATGGACAGATTTAAATAAAAACAAAAACAGCATTGTAGTAAAATTACGACGTTTTAAGATATGCTTTAGATGCTCTTGTTTTGGAGATGGATGTGTTGGATAGAAGTATATTACAGATATCAAGCAATGATTTTACACAGTGTGATTAAATTGTGCCAAATAATAAGGACTAACAAGTTACATAAAAACAACAGAATTATGAAACACAGTCTACAATCACAGTCTGAGGTGCTCAGAGGCCATGATTGAATATATGCTGAACATCTTTAGTCCTCTTTCTCAGCCTACTAGATAATACTGAAGGTGGACAGGAAGCAGTCACATTGCTATTCCAGTCACCTTCGATATTCATGAAGGGACAGAGGTTTTGTAGGATTCTTATTAAATCACTCCTATTCAGACCTAAACAGTCTCAAGAGAGCTGGGAACAGCCAAAGCAAATTAAATCTGATCCACGTCAGGTCAGACTTTGACTTGCTCTGTTCCACACTGTCTACATAAAACACCTTCATGTCTTTCACATTCTGTGCCACTTCAGCGAGTCTAACGGAATAATATCCTCCTCCAGAAACTTTTAAGATACGGTTACCATTCGACCTGGAAAAAAAAAAAAAGTGTTGTAAAGTGAAGGTGCAGGAAGCGAGTGCATTCTCTAGAGTCAAAATATTCTGGAAGATGAAAACATTTTTTTAAAAATTCTGAAAAACAGACCAAGGTGAAAAAGAGAGAAAGTACAGATTGGGGCGGCTGTGGATCAGGGGGTAGAGCGGGTTGTCCACTAATCGTAGGGTTGGCGGTTCGATTCCCGGCCCACGTGACTCCACATGCTGAATTGGTTGGGAAGCTTTGACATAACAAATAGCAATCGGTGAAAGTGAAGGAGCTTCTGAAGCTCTTGGTATTACACAACACTAGAAAAGAAAAAGCTACAGAGCCATAACAAAGACCTTGAACATCCCTTTCAGTACACCTGCTTCAATAAAATGCGAGTGGAAAGTTAACGGATCCACAACTAATCGTCCCTGGAGGGGTACGCAATGCACGATTCCACAACACGCTCTCAGACTAATGGTAAAGAAAGTAAAAAATAAGCCAGAGTTGCAGGATGACCTGAAAGTAGCAGGAACGAAAGTTACATAGAGAACAATGAGCAATGAATGGCAGTGCAATCATCCTCGACCTTATGCAAAACTCCTCTGCTAAAAAAAAGACTCCCGGAGACGTGCGTCGCACATGCACCTGCTGCTGTTTGTTATACATTTATTTTCCACCAAACAGCAAATCTGATTAAATATAATTACCTCTGAATTTCCCAGGGCGGGTAATGCTTTTGAATAATTATTACTATAACGTAATTCTAGGCCTCTTTTTTTTTCATAGAGCAGGTGATGTATTGATAGTCAGCAGGTAAATATTTGTGTTACAGAGTCACTTTTCTGCCAGACATTGATGAATGAAAAATGTATAGCCTGGGCGTTAATTCTCTTTGTATTGATTTGTCCACCCATCATTTTTAATCTGTGATGAGGATTGTTTTATATCCGTGATAACAAAGCTGTATAGGAAGACGAACACTGACATGAGAGGCCATTTATATACGTTTACTGCCACAAGTCTCTACAAATGCACCCTGTCCTGAACATATCCACAAGGGAAACAATCTTTTTTGTATCTCTGCCTCGCTCTCAGGCACTTAGACTGCCAGAGGGTTTTTCTGGTACTGATTGGTCGAAAGTAGGAGAATGTGCTGATGCATCCATATACAGCCACTTTATTCCTCACAGTCATGATTGATGGTAAAAGGACCTGGAACTTCTGTCAGAACTTTTATACGCACATAAACCTCCTGAGACCAAACCGGCTGCCAATTACGTCCCCCAATAACGTACACTCGCTGTCCAAAGCATGGCAAACCACCCACTATCCACCCCTGAGTCTCGGGCCAGGATGTTATTAAAGAAAGCAGCAGCAGCAGCAGCCTCAATATTGAGAGATAGAAAGCACTGCACTTTCTCTCCCTCTCTCTGTGACGACATTCACCCAAATCACCAACAACGTCCTAGTGCACTTTGCAGGATGTTTTTGTAGCCTGGCTAAAAGCACACTGGATCCCCAATTATGGATGACTTAACATGGGGGAAGTAAAAGTTGGTGGACAATCACACCGACTAACTGAAGAGCCATAAGCTCAAGACAGTGATGAAGCCAGGAATTCATTTCAGGGTCAGGATGAAATGTGCTAAATAAAATCCTTCTGCGATCTGTATCATGCATTTGAATGGCGCTATTCAGAATTTGTCAATTAATTATTTAAGGCGTGATCTATTTATCTACACACCTTAGCTTAATCAACCTTAGCTTAATCAACCTTAATAATAAAACCAGATCTTTTTTTTTTTTTTTTTTTTTTTTTTTTTTTTTTTTTTTTTACCTCCTGCAGTAATTCTCAAGCTTCATTGACTTGGCATTCACTTCAATATCCCAGAGTGTAGTTAGCTAGCTGATGGCATTGCAGACAACAATGTGAAACATGTACGATCCTCACCATGGTAGCTCATAGCCAACGAAATGTGATTAAACAAACTAAGAGACAGTGGCACATAATTATGTAGGAATCGTAATGGTGACTTTGGAATGGTCCTAACATTTTCCAGGGAGGTTTCAAACCTGAAATCATAAATTCATAAATTCACACATCCTCTATCGGACACACGGCATATAATTTAGTGTGAAAGGACAGAGAGGCAGTGTGCCTGTCAAATCCCTTGTGATTTAAACATCCATTTTAATGTGGGGCCGGTACAAAGGTACTCGGGTCTTATTCTATTCTATTTTAAAGCCTTTCATGGTCTCACCCCCATACAGTATACAGCACTGTGCAAAAGTTTTAGGCACATACAAAGAAATGCAGTAGAGCAAAGATGCCTTCAAAAATAATGAAATGTTTCTCCATTAAAAATAAATAAATAAATAAATACTTTAAAGAGCAGTAATAAATGAAGCAAAGGCCATATTTGGTGTGACGACCCTTTGCTTTAAAAAAAAAAAATAGTAGAACAGGTAGAATGAGTGCAGTTTTATAAGGAAATGAGCTGTAGGTGTTATTGAGCATCTTGCAGAACCAGACACGGTTCTTCTGGAGACTTTGACTGTCTGTTTGAAGTTTGTACTAAAAGAATACAATAAAAATAGGGTGTCTAAGACTATTGTACAGTAATGTATATTTCAGATCTCCTCTGCTTTCGCTCGTCTGCACGTTCGCTCAGATCCTCCTCTCAGTTGTTACTCGCCATTCCGAAGTCACGATTAAAAACCGAATGCTATAGGGCCTCTTCTGTAATTTCACCGAGGCTTTGGAATAACTTGCCCCTCTCTATCAGATCTTCCCCTACAAAAAAAAAAAAACAAACATTCATTTAAATCGTCCGTGAAAACTATATCTTCCCTGTCTACCTGTTTATTCTTTGGTCTTAGTTATATCTGGTTTGTTTTCTTATAGTAATTATTTGTTGATATATTTATTTTAATGATCTCGTATGCTCTATTTTAATGCGTTTCGTATTATGCATGATGCTCAGCACTTTGGTCAACACTCGTGGTGATTTAAATGAGCAATATAAATAAATATGATTTTCACTCTCAAAACCAAGGCCATTATCTTCATGTCTTTATTGGTTCGGGCTTTGTGTCAAATTGGTGAATTAAGTGATTCTGATTTTGATTCCGATTCACACCTAACCATATAGCCTTCGAAAAGAATTTAACCAGAATGCATTGTATGCATTCACAATTGTCCTGAAAGCTCCACGTTCTCAGAGTGTGCTGGTGATTTGCTCAAAATGACTCTGGGTTCCAGCGTTCATCCGACAAAGAGCCGTCTTCCTCAGCTGAGCAACAGCACCTTCGTTTTCAAATTGTTCCAGTTTGTTCTTTTTCATTCGTTTTAAGACTTTTGTTGTTGCTGTGGAAAATGTTCATTAGCCAGCTCTATTAAGTTCACGAGCTCTATTCGTGAAAATCCGCAGAGAGTAGCTTACGTTGGTCATCGTTTTCACCTTCTACCGTCATAAAATGGAATCATACAAACAACTTTTGATTTGTTCGTGTACTCGAAACAATATATTTTCACCACATTTGAACGTATCGTCTTGAAGTGAACATAAAGGTGGCGTCGTGTGAGAGTGCGTATGAAATTAAAAGGTTCACTTTAAAAATATCACAGTTTAATTAAACCAACACAGATATATAACAAAATGGTTAATTAGACAAAAATGCAGCTTACTTAAGATGTACTCGCATCCTTCCTAGTAATATTTTGGTTTCTGTTCACACATGAGCCCTAATGACAGGGATTTCATTTCACATAAAGATATTTGTTTAAGGGTTTTAAAGAAAATTCCACCCATGTCATTTTTTCTATTTTTACTTTGGTTACCAGTTTCCTACATTACCCACAATGCCATTTATAATCCACTGGGAATGGCATCACTAGGATTTAGCCCTTTCTTCATCACTACTTAAAGAGAAGATGCGGCGGCGCTTTAGTCTCTCCAGATCTCTCACCTGCTTATCTGTACACTCAGCTCAAACAGATCAACTTCCAAAACGTCAAATTTCACACTAATACCACCATCAGCACCATCATGCTCGTCATCTTGTAGACCGCTGATTGATGAGCAGAGTCTCTGCCATAGCTGCATAGCATTTGCACCAATGTCTCCACTACGTCTACAATGGATTCCTCATTCGTACGAGCTGGGAAATGGTAAGTGAGAAAAGAAGCTCTTGTCACTTACATTTGAGGTCATTATTTCTCCTATTGAACATCAGTGTAATGTAACCATCAGTGTTCTTACAGCAAAATCAACAATATATCAACACCCAGCAGATTAGCACCAGAATCACTATACACATAGCAAATATTTCAATATAGCCATACAGTATTTAATGTGCTTCAGGGTGGAGTCTTCCTTCAAGGCTATGGTACATCTTCACTATTTTCTTTGCTGCATAATGGAAATCATCCTGAATAAGACCGCACAGCAAGGTCAGCATATGGACTATATATTAATTTTGATGAAACAGCCTGTCTTAGTGCACTTTAATTTATGTAATAAACAAACATGTCTCCAAATGACGTTAGTTGACATTTTTTCAGGACAACCTTGTCCATATCCAGCTCAGAAGGGGGGAAAAAAAACCCCATCATATTACAAATCTCATTAAAACTCTGACATTTTCTATTAGCATGCAATCTGACAGTTTGTTTTTTGTTTTTTTTTCCTAAATTATTCATCATCGCTTGTTTTCACATTCTGCGTGAAGCAAGGTTTTATTTATTTATTTATTTATTTATTTATTTATTTATTTATTTTTATGAGATCTCTGTTTTTGGTTGGGCCAGCACAACTTATCACTGACAGCACAATGATAAACAACACATCATGAAATCCACAGAGAAAACTCATTTCAGTCAATTATAACCAGTTGCCATGCACACAGACCCAGACAAATTATCGTCTCTGTCTTTCTCTCTAAGAAATATTCCAGATGTGTACCTAGCAGTGTTTCACACATGCCTCACACTGATATCTGCATAACAATGCTGTACATCTCATCTTGTATTACATCAATGGACCATCAGGAGGTGAATAATTATAATGAGTTTTCCACAGCATGTGACACAGTGAGCAGAAGAACACACATCCACACAGGGTAATGAAGGAACAGATATCATAATTCAACACGGAAAAAAATAAGGACGATTGTGGGTTTTTCAGCAAAAGGGAAAGCTGTGAACAAAATAATGTCTCCGAAATGTTCCTTTTACACAGGAATTTGTCATTCAGATCATTTTACCTAAAATTACAATAATAATAATAATAATAATAATAATAATAATAATAATAATAATAATAATAATAATGTATGGAATAAAAATGGAAAGAATTATGTGATGAGATTATGCAGTTTCACTATAGCTTTGATTTGAATTCAGAGAAATTAACATTTGCAACAGCGGCTTATTTCAATTTTCTCTGGAATTACAGCAAACAAGAAATACATTCTTCATATACAGAAGCAACATAGTGAAAAAAAAAATATATATATTCACATATACAGCATATTCATAACATTCATACATATACCTTTATTCATGCTTGGAGTTTAATAATAGAGCAGAGCTTGAAAATCTGGAATACATGTTTATGAATATATACATATATTGTTCTTAATTGTTGTTCATTACAAAGTGTAAGAGTTCAGTGAGGACTCGTTAAGACTGAGCCGGAATAATGGCCAGATGAGCTTTTACACTTTATGATGGAGAACCCGAGGAGCCCACTTTGTCAGCCTGAAGCTTAATCTTCCTTTGCTTCCTCTAAGAGGCTTTAATCGTCTTTTGTTTGGCTTTTATGAATGGTGATATAAACACGTTTACTGCAATGCTTAAGAAGGAGATGTATCCTGGTTGAGAAATGAAATCCATTACGGTGATAGATAATACAGTATCACATCGTGCGGCGGCAGAATTGAATTTATTAAAGTTGGAAGACGGACATAAAAGGCATCGCGTGGCAGGTTGTACCATTAAAACATGCTCAAAGGCACCGCAGTTGTTGGTACAATTAACAAACAGTTGTTTTAGTGAAACTCATTTAGCCTGTTTAATAACAGTGCTGAAGCAGGAATGGGACATACCTGTTAGTGGTGTATAACCATAGAGATAAAATATACAGAGAGCACACTTTCCATGGTGTTCCTAATATGGTGTCCAAATTGGGAAACAATAACCTACAATGGATATAAAAACTCTACACGAAAGTCTACCCTGTTAAAAGAACAGGTTTTCCTCGTGTGAAAAAAAAATAAATAAATAAATAAAAATATTTAATGTCAAATTACAACCTGTACAATTCCACTGGAAACCAAACTGACATATTTCACAGAGAAAATAAATAAATAAATAAACCAACAACGCATAATCTAAGTGCACACACCCCTGAACTAATCTTTAGTTGAAGCACTTTTTTGATTTTATTGCGCCACTCAGTCATTTTGGGTAAGAGTCTATCGTCGTGGCACATCTTGACTTGGCAATATTTTCCCACTCTTTCTTTCAAAAACATTCTAGATCCATCAAATTATAAGGGCATCTCCTGTGCACAGCCCTCTTCAGGTCACCCCACAGATTCAGGTCTGGGTTCTGGTTCGGTCATTCAAACACATCGATCTTCTTTTGGTTAAGCCGTTCCTTTGTTGATTTGGATGTATGCTTTGTGTCACTGTCTTGCTGAAAGGTGAAATTCCTTTTCATCTTCAGATTACTAGCAGACACCTGAAGGTTTTGCACTAACATTGACTGGTATTTGTAGCTATTCATGATTCACCTTGATAAAAGCCCCAGTTCTGGCTTAAGAAAAACAGCCCTAAAGCATGATGCTGCCACCACCGTGCTACACCGTAGGGATGGTGTTCTTTTGGTGATGTGCTTTTTTTTTTGTTGCACCAAATAAACCTTTTGGAATTAGTTTCATCAGATCAGACCATAACACATTTTGCCACATGATTTGGGGTGATTTAGTTGAGGGTTTCCATCTATCTACCCTACCCAATAGCCCAGACATGTGAAGAATACGAGAGATTGTTATCACATGCACAGAGTAATCAGTGCTTGTCGGATATTCCTGCAGCTCTTTTAATGTTGCCGTAGGTCTACTGGCAGCCTCGCTTGTAAGTTGTTGTTTTTTTTTTCTTGTCCTTTTATAAGTTTTGGAGGGACATCCTGTTCTTGTTGATTTTCTGACGACGGCTTTCACAGTGTTACATGGTTTATCTAATGTTTTGGAAATTCTTTTATACCCCTCTCCTGATTGATATCTTTCAGCAAGTGACATGCTTTGTAAGCTCTTTGCAGACCACAGCTTCAGCGGTGAGATGAAACCAAGATGAAGTCAAGAAAACCCTACAGAAACAGCTGGTCTTTTGGTATTTGGGGTTAATGAAAATAATTTCATTGGTGACACATCCCCAATTATAAAAGGGTGTACAAACTTATGCATACAGGTTATTGTAAGTTTTTTTTTTTCTTTCTATTTTTCCCTAAAATGTTTCTGATTGTTTTTCACTTAATTTTTTAAACGTCGGATACGTTGCAAAGTGAATGATCTGAGGGCTTTGAAAATAATTGATTAAAGCGTAATGAGCTTGATGAAAACACCTGAATGTCTCAAGGCTAAATGCGCACTGTAGATCACAGAGCCACTGTGCTGATCTCGTCTGAAAGATACTGAAGAGCTCTTTTTAATGTTATAAAATGAACGTTGGTTGTTATGATCTGGAGATATTGGGCTATAACTGACTTAACAAGTGTAGATGATTCCCATTTTGGTAATGGCACAGGCTTTACAGGAAAGAATCTCTATATATTAAGTCTATGGGTGCAACGCAATTACAACGTCATTCTGTATCTCCTTAATGCTCCATATATCAATAATAACATACGGCTTTCCGGCACTTTTCTTTCATTCTTTGGCAAATTTGGTTGGTTCTGTTTCAAAAACGTAAGCAAACGTGTACGGTAATTTCATTTACCCTGCCCAGCTATAAAATCATCACTCGACACTGCACATTAATGAACTCGTTCTTTGTCTTTGACCTTCATACCTGACCACTAACTCGCGCTTGCATGAAAGCAACGTCATCCCGCTCACATGACTTCTTAACCTTCCTAGCAAGCTTTCTAAAGAAAAAAAAGAAAAGAAAGAAAAAGGGAGAAATGAATAGTGCACCTCCTGTTCATATCTGTTTTTGTATCTGTTTTAGAACACATTATCTGTTCCGTCTGAATAATGCACACATAATCGTTTACATCCCTAATACCAGTGCACCAGACATTTCAAAATACCAACCATTTCTTTTATTTCTTTCCTGTTTAAAACCCTTCAGGTCTCTGTTTGGAAATGCAAAGCGTTTTATTTTCTTCTCCCAAACTAACGTCTCAAGGTCAATGCTTAGCGTCATTTTATTCCATTAGTTTTATTACTATTATTTTCGACTTTTTTTTAAAAATTTTTTTTATAGAATATATCAACGTCTTTTGATGCTGAAATTGAGACATGGACTCAAGTTGTGCTATTATCCCGTTCTCTCCATCAGAAATTCCACAGAATTACCCTTTCAAAAGCCGAATCGCCATCATAGGACGACGGCATGCTGGGCCACAGGAGGCAATACAATTTAACATTTTTAGAAACATAAGCATAAAAAAAAAGAAATCTAAATGGTCAGTTGTGGATTCAGAGTGCAAACAAGGTAAAAGAAACAGAAGAGAGGACTATGGAGGGTTTATCGGTAGCCATCAGGCCTGCAATAACGAGTCACAGGTTGATATCCGTGATAGCACTAATAGAAAGCATCGCTAAGCGTATTATAGTGACAAACATCATTGAGCGCCCTGGGTAATGGGGTGAGGTGAGTGGTAAATAGTTCAGGGTGGATAATAGGTTCGGAGCTGCTTATTGACTGACATTCGGTCAGTGTGAACAAACAAAACATTTCCCAGGAGGACATGACTTTCCTTTTTCTTTTCTTCTTCTTCTTCTTTTTTGTAATTCCGCACAATGGCTGTGTTTAAAATGGCATAATTGTGTACTTGTATACTGTATACTGCAGAAGTGCATGCTCGATGCTACATACTAATTCCTCATCGTATGGTAGTGTATGCAGTATGTGAGAATGACTTCCTGTCAGTCAAACTTACTTATGCATGCAGTTACTGTCAGAAATAACATTCTTTACAGGTACTGTGACCCAAAATGGGATAAATTACAGTGTAGGGATGAAGGGATAATGTGTTCTAAAATGCAGACCTGCCAACTTCTGCGTTTTAATATCGGTGTGTTTTTCAAAATGGAAGCCAGCAAGGAAAGCTTTTGAAAATTAGATACTGTTGGGTGTAGTGGTTTTTTTGTTGTTGTTTTTTTTTAATGGTTAAATGAATGTATTCTTAGAGTCAATATTGGAAAAAAAAAATTATTTAAAAGAAAAATCAATCAATCAAGGGTGCAAGCACGTTCGCCTCACACCTACAGGGTTGGGGGTTCGAGTCCCACCGTGGCTCTGTGTGTGCGGAGTTTGTATGTTCTCCCTGTGCTGCGGGGGTTTCCTCCGTGTACTCCGGTTTCCTCCCCCAGTCCAAAGACATGCATGGTAGTCTGATCGGCGTGTCTAAAGTGTCCGTAGTGTATGAATGGGTGTGTGAGTGTGTATGTGATTGTGCCCTGCGATGGATTGGCACCCTGTCCAGGGTGTACCCCGCCTCGTGCCCGATGCTCCCTGGGATAGACTCCAGGTTCCCCGTGACCCTGAAAAGGAGTAAGCGGTATAGAAGATGGATGGATGGATCGAACAATCGAGTATAATAAATCATTTTTTTTAGACTTACGAGTGGTCTTAATAACTGTGGAATCACCCAGCAATATGTTCATCCTGAAAATAATGTATAATTGTAATACAATTGTTTTTTGTTTGTTTGTTTGTTTTTTTAATGCATTACATATGGATCAACTGGATGACATTTAATGACACTGTTGCCTTTTGTAATTCAATTATTTATTTTTATTTATTTACTTATTTGTTATTAAAGGTATATGTTGCATTGTAGGGTGCAGTATAATATAGATATACAAATATACAATATATATACAAATATAACGTCAGACTATGCCGAGTACAGTTGTGATCCATGAATGCATTTTTGGCAAAAAAAAAAATATATATATATATATATATATATATATATATATATATATATATATATATATATATATATATATATATATATATATATTTATGCTGCACTTCATGTTTATTTTGGATCAGAATGAGTAGTATGCATACATAATCACAGCCAATTAATGATTGGTTTTAGCCTAAAAGAATGTTAGCCTTAATGAATGATCAGTGTGATACAATTGATGAATTTACTGTATTAGTTATAGCTGTGTGTATTTTTCAGCTATAATAAACTATATTCAAGCAGACAGGCCATGGAGGTCCAAACGTCTTGAGGCAGCTCCCTGATGATATCTCCTGAGGTTAAATTTACCCCCAATATTTGAGCTCAATCCACTTTCAGACGAAAATAAATATTGACCATCTGCTTTCCTCTGGCTCCTGCTTTCCTTCCTTCCATTCCAGCCTAGAAAGAAAAATTGTCAGCTTTCCCAGATGAGCCGAGGCAGTAGAGCCATGTGCCGAGCTATCAGGACCTTCGAAAGTTATGGATGCTGTAGATATTACATTGTACTTTCTCTCATGAAAGGACAACATTTATCTTCCGGCTCCGAGAGCTCTGATTGGCTGAGGTGATTCTTGTTGTGCAGATGTCAGCGGTAACATTTGGAGATATCCAGATTGAATAAAACAGGAAGCCCATGAGAGGTCATAGATGTTGACGTGTAGGGTGTCTTTACCCTTATAAAGCTAAAGGCAGAAGGATTACGAAATGTTCAAACTCGTTCATTGATATTACAAGTTCTGGATGGTTACTGTAATTTTTTTCTCATTAACCCACAAGTAATTATTATGTTTTTTTTGTTGTTGTTGTTGTTTGTTTTTGTTGTTTTTTTAAGCACAGTGTTGTTGAATTCTGGATTCTGATTGGTCAGAAGGTGTTGATTACTTTTCTCTGGCAGTAGTTCAGCTGCGAATCACAGGTTTATATTAATGCGCTCACGTTTCTATAGCAACAACTTAGATTAAATTTACTAGAACTTGTACGGTTCGATTGGGGGTTTGATTCCCACCGTGGCCCTGTGTTTGCGGAGTTTGCATGTTCTCCCCGTGCTGCGGGGGTTTCCTCTGGGTACTCCGGTTTCTTCCCCCAGTCCAAAGACATGCATGGTAGGCTGATTGGCGTGTCTAAAGTGTCCGTAGTGTATGAATGGGTGTGTGAGTGTGTATGTGATTGTGCCCTGCGATGGATTGGCACCCTGTCCAGGGTGTACCCCGCCTCGTGCCTTATGCTCCCTGGGATAGGCTCCAGGTTCCCCGTGACCCTGAAAAGGATAAAGCGGTATAGATGGATGGATGGATGGACATTATTTAACATTCATGGAAGGAATCTCCAGTGTCAATACTTTGTAACAGTCGGAAGTAAGGCTGAAGTTGCGAGCTCCTTAACTAAGTGATGTTTTACAACATGTTGTGTTATAAACATGAAATTTGATTACCACATTAGTTTCAGGACATGTAAACCATTCATTTGTCTTACATCTGGGCTTCTTAAATTAGCAATGTTGTACTGAGTAATAGCTTGTAGCAGTGTCTTGGACGCACACAGTACTAGCACATAGCACTTATAGCAAAATATGTTATAGGCTGATATTTTACCCAACATGGCAGGTGTCATGGCAACTGTTGATGAAGATAATGACACTCACATCTTGTTACATAAAATGTGTTGTGAGATATTAATAAATGTATTAGAATATGTTTCAGAAATGACATTTGTTCCATATTACAGGCTGTCATGCTATCAGGTAAGGCTAGGTATTTTCTGTATATACGTCCCACATGTGTTTTGGTGATTCGTTTCATTGAATTATTTTTTTTTTTTTTGGTGTTTCTCTTCTGTAATCTATTTCTCTCACTCTGATTTTTCGCTCTCAGGTCTCTGTTGATTGGATATGTCACCTGCCAATCATCATCTGTACTTTTGTGTTGTCCAGGGGTAGGTAGAGTGGGTTAGTTAGGGCGTTGTGAAACCCTTTTCTACATTTTATTTTTTGTTATTTGGAATTAGACCTAAGGGAATTTAGACCTGTTTGGTCTGGATATGTTTTTTTTTTTTTTTTTTTTTGAATTTGAATTTGGTGCCACACAGGCTCCTTTTCCCCATGCTGTTTATTTTCTTTTTCTTTTCCGGTTTGTGTCTTTATTAAATATATACTGTAAATAGCTCATACTGCATATTGATCTAGTGGCTTTGGTTTGTTGGAAATATTTTTATTTATTTATTTATTTTAGTACTTATACCTATACATCATAGTTATTCCTGTTCACACGCTCCCCTCCTGCAATCATTTAAAATGTGAATGTTACATTTTATTCCCTGTGATCTTTAAGGGTCGTAACAGTATTTTTTTAGAACATAGATTTTCGGGTGGGGTGGGGGGTGGGTCGGTTGCCTCTAAATTGCACACAATCTAACTGCTCGAGTCGGATCATTATTTAAATGTATAAAAAGCATTTTCTTCCTGAAAATTCCACCAACAGAACACTTTACGTTGAGATTGTTTACATAACTTTGAAAATGGTGGTGATAATTATAGCACACACACACATACACACACACACACACACACACACACACTCAAAGTCTGACCTTCTGGCTATGCTTCACAGACCCCTGACCCCATTTTCAGAACCACTGCTTTAGAAAATGTTTTGATATGTGTTCCTGGACTAGCTCCTCTGATAAATCATTGCCCACACAGTCGGTGTACGATATGTTATTTTTGACAGGAAAAAAAAAAAAAAAAGGTGCAGCTGTCATGGCAGTTACAGATAACGATTACACTCCTACATCTTTGGTAATGACCTGCCATTACAACTCATGATCACATAATGACATCAGCTTTTGTACACTCAGTCTTATAATGCAGGTTCAAATAAAACCCGTCCTTTTTTTCATAATAATGTTTCTTGTATTAAAAAAACAACAACAATGTTTGGTTAGAATTTACTAGTTTATTCCCTGGATCAATTATACGGCACATATTTCCTATGCACACAACAGCCTCGCTGAAAACACATGTTGAATACTGAGCACTTGTTTCTCCCTCTGACTTGTACCTGCACTTCTAAGCTGATAATATGTTAAAGAAATATTTACACTGCTCACAAATAGCCTCTGAGCGGGAAGTGTAGCAACCACTCTTCTTCACTGTTGTAATTGGCCCCTTGGAGGATCCAGCACAATGCATCCCTAGCATATCATGTTCGTGCCATGAGATAAATGTTAACACTAAGTCTGAAATCGCTTGCTTTGTTGAAACACTCCTGCCTTACTCTGAATCAGGTATCACAACATATAGATATACAGGAGTAAATCACTGCCTCTAATGATATAACGCACACATCACGGTTGTTATTTTTTCCCACTTATAGGAATGGCTGAAAACGTACGCTCTGATTCCCCAGATTGTCTTGCACACCTGATCGTGCTTGTTTGATGCAATAGTATGGAACGCAAAGGGTCCAATTAAGACAGCTAGAAATAGGGGAAACATATGGAAGGAGCTCAGAAAACTTTAGCATTGTCTGTATTGGGAAAGAATGTTCAAGTTATAAAACACTTGAGGAATGTTCTGCTATAGTGAAATAATCGACCATGGACGTGTGATGAAGCAAAGATACTTTGTTGTCTGAAATGGAGAGGTCTGAAAGGAAACTGCTGACACACTGTTAGTCCTTGACAGTGGTAGAAACAGAAGGACTGTCTTTAAACGTGGCGTGGTTGTTGAGACCAGAAAGTCTGGTCGGAGTATTTCAGAAACTGTTGATCTCCTGGGAGTCTGACACGCAGCAGTTTACACAGAATTTTGAGGAAAACAAAAAACATAGCGTGAGCGACGTGGGTGGAAACACTTTGTGGATAAGAGAGGTCCGAAGAGAAATGTCTTATTGGTTTGAGCTGTCAGGAAGGATATAGTGACTCCTTACAACTGTGGTAAGCAGAAACACATCTCAGCATGCACAAAACTTTGAACCTTGAGGTGGATGGGTTAATAATCTGAGGCTATCATGGGCACAGACACAGCCAAAGTGGATCTTTTTCGAGTTGAAACTGTCCAGTTTCAGTGTATATTTCAAATACCCTTGAAATATACTTCAAACAGGAAGAAGGCTATTGAAGAAACCGTATTGCAGACTTTTGACCTTACTGTGACCTTGAAACTGTTTGGATCAGCTCTATAAACTATATAAATAATACAGAAATTCATCCACTCATTGTTGAGATATCATGTTAAATAGAATGGACACAAAGACAGAAGATAAACAGAAATATGGATAGATACAAGGACGGACAAAAATAACTTGAAATCAAAGTGCCTCCACTACCTACTGTATTAAAATGGGAAATAATGGAAGTGTTTATGGAATTACAGAAAAAGCATGAAGTAAACATTTCCAAAATTGTGTGAAATTTGAGTTTAATGTTTTTATGTGTTTGTTTGTCTGTAAAAAAAAAAAAAAAAAAAAAAAAAAAAAATACAATTAACATAAAGATAATCAGCAAGCAGTTAAGTGGTTTTTATCACCAGCAACCCTACAGAGCTCTGAGTGATCCTGTAGCACTTCATTCAACACTACACCCTATTGTCATGTCACGGAAAACCAGAAACTCCATATCCCAGAATGCACCACAGACTACAAACATGGCCGACATCTCCCAGTGGAACACACAGGCACATCACCTTCTCCTGAGGACTAATCACACATACACACACCTGTTCTCAATCACACCACACTACTAAAGAGACTCTCACACACAGCTATTGTGAAGTATTACGCTCAGTGGTTCGCCTTTACCTCGCCTTTACCTCGCCTTTACCTCGCCTTTACCTCGCCTTTACCTCGCCTTTACCTCTGTTTGTTTGTTTTTTTGTTATTCCCTCGACTTTGATTATCTGCCTTGCCTAGTTTGGATTCTCTGCATGATTGTTTGACCCTTGCCTGGCTATGGCTATTGATTTCTGTCTAACCCTGTGGATTTGTCTTCTCATTAAACTGCCTTACCTGCACTTGCTTCTGTCTCAGCCTCCATTATGTGACACCAATACACTACATAGTGTACATTTTCAGAGTTTTGCTATTTTGCAGTCATGTATGAAGGTACTCACAACGTATTGCAAGTTTGACTGTAAACACTGGATACTTGCAGCTAAAGAAAATGCTAAATATTCGTTGTTGTTGATATGGACTTGGGAGTATTTCAAATATAGCTACTGGAAGGAATTTTTTTTTCTTTCTTTCTTTTTTTTTTTAGCATGTCAGTCCTCATAATACGCTCGATCGGTTGGTCATGTACCTGTACGATCCACTTCTGCTGTAAAAATTACCTTATATACCTTATATATAATGTATAATACCTCATACAAAATACCTTAAAATAATAGAGAATGCAACTCGTATTTCATTTAATTCCCAGCATTTTTATTTTAAATGACCAATCACCCTATTTCGAGTAATATACAAATAATTATCAACCTAATAATAGCAGATCTGCTCTAATATACAGCTACTGTTACCCATCACAGACTTTACAAAAGCCTGAACTTTAGGCTTGAGGTGCTGATGTGCGCAGTTTCACAATAACATCACAGCGTTATGATAATAAAACCATAAAAAAAGGTTATGCTTCCTAACAGTGTGTGATTGCTACAATGATAGAAAGATTATGATAATCTGATGGGCCTGGAGGCACTTCACAGCAATTTATACTACGGAGCTGTTAAAATTCTCAACTCGGAAGGTGTGGATTAATTTTCTCAAACCGCAGCTCTGACAATAGCGCAGCTTCGAATCTCTGGTTTATATTAATGCTCTCTTTCTAATACGTTATCGTTTCTATAGTAACAACTAACGAAGTGGGATTCGTAGTCATATAATGGACGCTCCACCTCCACATAATATAATAAGAAAGGAGATGTTTATGTAAGATTCATGGAAGGAGTCTCCAGTGTCTCCAATTGTCACACACAATTCAGACAATTTGGAAATGCCAATCAGCCTACAACGAATAAAAGCAAACTCCGCACACATCCTTCTTCAGGGTGGTAACAATAACTCCGCTTTGTGTCGTGCTGTGTCACACCGCTATGTTATGGATTATTATAACAGCACACGCTCAAGTGTTTTATTCCTTACTTACACAGTGTTTAATAACCCAATCATTATAATTGTGCATTATAAATCATTATTATTCACAGTTAATTCATTCATTCATTTATTTGTTTGTTTGTTTTTTTTTTACTATTATTACTTTTTTACTATTATTATTTTTGCTTTAACTATTTTACTATTATTATTAGAGATGCACCGATGTATCGGCCGATTATCGGCAGATAAAGGCTATTTTTCCTGCTTCGGGCCGTCGGCCGATAGTTTAAAAACATCCGATGATCAGATGATTATATCCAGATGATTATATCCTGTCAATAAAAAGAGGGCAGGAAAACATCGAATTCGTGCTGTATGTGATGTAGACTCTCTCGTCTCTTGTGTGGAATGACGACAGATCTGCCGTTTGTAATCTCTGTAATCTCTGCACTGATAAAACTGGAGAGTGAGTGTGAGACTAACAGGAGGGTTTTTTTTTTTTTTACAGTTCAGTCGATGTTAATATGAATTAATAACATTCAATAAGTTAATAATCTTACTTTAATCTTCAGAATTGAGTTCATGTGTTCATGTTAATCAGAGTAATGTGTGTTCTGTTTATGAGACCAGTTACTGTCAAACAACGTGTTGATATGGGGAGGATAAAGTTTTTATCTGTGTTTCCTTCAGAATTGTGGAATTTATTATTATTCATTTATAAGAAGGGATAAAAGGCAGAACTATCGATATCACTCTGAATAATCGCTTATCGGTATCGGCTGAGAAATTTAGCATTAGTTAATCTCGGATTATTATTATTATTTTTTTTTTTCTTTATCGTCATTAACGCTGGTATTTCACAGCAGGAGGAATTTGTTCCAATGTACACACTACTTGCTAAAGGCACTTCTGACACATAGTTCTCTCTGTACAGTTGGAAAACAAAATTGTATTTCTTCATTTTTTCGAAAGCAATTTACATTTATATGAGATCTGTTTCCATCTCTCTCTCTCTCTCTCTCTCTCTCTCTCTCTCTCTCTCTCTCATTCACTCACACACACACACACCAGAGACAATAAATGTAAAACAGTTGTCCTTTTTAGTCACCTCACATATCTGTCACAAAAAAAATACTTGCAGTAGAGCAACAGACCCTCAAGGGTTCCTCAAGGGCTCTTAGCTATCTAAAGGTGTTCTCTTCTAAAATCCCTTTGTGAGAAGGATATCAGGCAGCAGGTAGGAACTGGGACGGCGGTCACGGCAGTCTAAACCTCGGGACTGCACTATTGGGGAAAAAGGTTAATCATACACTGTAATTGATAAAAGTGCTACATTGATGTGCTTTCTCATTATTAATATTTACACAGTTCCTCAAAGTCAACCTGGTTATTCATACATAGATAACATTTGTTCAAACTGGCAAAAACAACTGTCACTGATTACAAAATTCCAAAGGCTTCGGTGGGTAGCCCTCAGTGAGTAAATAGTAATTAATACCAAAATGATCATGCATGTTGTAAGTAGTTAGAAATAATAAGCAAGTATTTGGTAAGTATCCAGTATGTAACGCTGTAGGTAAGCATGTACTAAGCAGCGTGTACTTAATAGGGAACTTTGCATGTGATATAATGTAATAGATAAATATGAGGTATTTAGTTATTTTCCCAATACATATGAAAGAGCAGTTTTTGCATAATTTACTATGTACTTGAACATAGAATAAAGGGCTATTTGGCATGTACCAGAAAATACACAACATTTTACGCAATTATATACTGGTTATTTTCCCCTCAATTGTTCAAATTAAATACAAGCCACATTATCAGGGTCTACACTACTAGAAAAATTAATAGAGGCAATTGAATAACCCTTAACGGTTCGAAATTTTACGAGTGATTGTTTTAGATTCATCAACATGCAGACATATTCACTTGTTAACTCTTTAACACTTAATATAGAGTTCACTGTTTTGCTTCGGAGTTCAGAATTTCCACTTCAGAGTAAATTTTAGTGCAGAATTTTCTTGCTTTTAAGAATGTGTAAGTATGGGCAATGTACATGAGTCACTGTCGAAGTTGTAGTAATGATATTATTATTATTATTATTATTATTATTATTATTATTATTATTATTATTATTATTGCCTACTGACTGGCTACACAGTCTACCCCAAACTTAGAAGTTAATGCCGAGCTACAAAGAAAGGTACATCACAGAGACGTCCTTTATAGGCAACAAAAAAATAAAAAATAAACTATACACAGGACTTTCACTGGAAATCTACAGTACTGTGCAAATGTTTTAGCCACCCCATTTATATTTTTAGTACAAACATTGTTATAGATTTTTTTTTTATTTTATGACTTCTACATTAGGGCGCACGGTGGCTAAGTGGTTAGCACGTTCGCCTCACACGTCCGGGGTTCGATTCCCACCGTGGCCCTGTGTGTGCGAAGTTTGCATGTTCTTCCCGTGCTGCGGGGGTTTCCTCCGGGTACTCCGGTTTCCTCCCCCAGTCCAAAGACATGCATGGTAGGCTGATCGGCGTGTCTAAAGTGTCCGTAGTGTATGAATGGGTGTGTGAATGTGTGAGTGATTGTGCCCTGCGATGAACAGGCACCCTGTCCAGCATGTACCCCGCCTTGTGCCCGATGCTTCCTGGGATAGGCTCCAGGTTCCCGTGACCCTGAAGAAGGAGTAAGCGGTAGAAGATGGATGGATGGATGGATGGATGGATGGACTTCTACATTATCGAGTCAGTAAAAACATGTTTTATATTTCCTAACAATAGTTTTCCAGCACAAAATTAAATGTTACAGAAAAATGTTTGCATGTCAGTAAAGAAACCAGCGCATTTGGTAAGAGACAATTTTCAGACAAAAAAAAAAAAAAAAAAAAAAAAAAAACATAATGAAGGCTGCTGGGTTTCGCTGCAAAAATAACCAAGTGGGACAGACAAAATCTCAAGAAGAACCATGACTGTTTCTGCAAAATGCTCAAGAACACTTACAGCATCTTATAAAACTGTAGAACGTGTATGCGAGACTACTCATTTTTTTTTTAATCAAAGGGTCGTCAAACTAAATAGTGACTTTGTTTCATTTATTACTGCACTTTATAGTATTTTTTAAATGTAGAAACGTTACATTTCTTTATTTTTGAAGGTGTCTTTGCTGTACAGCGTTTCTTTGCATGTGCCTAAGACTTTTGTATTGTGCTGTACTGTATTGACGCAGGAAAATAGCAGATGCTCCTAGTGACCTGGATGTAAAAAAAAAAAAAAAAAAAGTGAGTGAAAAGAATCTACTGACAGCCCTAAATCTCTAATATAATCCTCAAAGGAATAATTTAAAGACGAAACATGATGTCATAATCACTGCCTACTGGACTGGACAAAATAGTGCTAAAAATACAAAAATGAAGTCAGTTGCATACTGTGTGTAAAATAAAAAAGAGCTTTATCATCGCATAGACTAAAGTTTTCCACTTCCAAAAAAACAGTTTATGCGCAAATATCGGCCTTGCTTGAGTGGATAATGTCATGTGGATATTGTAGAACCGTCCTGTGACTCATTCACAATCTGCTCATAATGAACCTCCTGTAAACAGACTCAGCACGCTTTGTTTTACTCTTCAATACATGTATACTGGAATGATTTTATGATCCCACTATCTGGCCAATCAGAAGAGGATGGCTCCATTCCGAGTCTCAGGGTTTCTTCCTCATGTCGTCTCAGGGAATTTCCGTCGGCAGCGTTGCCTCTGGATTGTTCATTAGAGAACTAAATCCACATCTTGATGTCTGCAGCGCTGCTTTATGACAAAGTATACTGTTTAAACTGCTTCAGAAATAAAATTTTTACTGAACTGAATTGAACATCACACAAGTTAGGAGTGTTTAATAAAGTTGCCAGAATGTTTACACACTATTACGAAAACCCAATGTTTTTTTTTTTTGTTTTTTTTTTAAGCAAGTATTATTGCTCAGAGTGTTGGTTTAAGGTCTTCCTTTTCTTCACATTTACAGATGTGATATTTTTCTCCTCAAAATTCGACATTTTTTTTTCTCAAACTGGTAAAGAAAACGGTCATCGATTAAAAGAAATCGCTAAGATTGCTGTCTACGTGAGTAATAATACTAGTACTAAGTCCTAAGTGTTGTAAATGGTGAAAAAATTGTATGTCTGAACTTCAGTAATAAGCTTGTAACGTATATAATCTTACCATCTTAAAAAGAGTAAAACATTTCATTTTAATAGCAGTAGCATTAATATCACTGAATATGCAATATAGAACCAGTGCATGGTGGGCTACTTCAGATTCTTTGTACTATGGAAACTTCTGGGAAAAAAAAAAAAAAAAAAAAAAAAATGGACAGAAATGGGAGCAATAGGCAGTCAGGTAAGGGCAAATCACCATGGCAACCAGCTAGCTGTGCCTAGCTTTTTTCCTGGTTGATATACAGATACTTGACAGTAAGCTAGACCAAGACTAACATTTCAGAGAGATACTTTTTGACATACTGAACTCACTGTGATTCAGTACAAGAAGAAGAAAAAAGAGAAGGGGGAAGGTTTTTGCTCGGCGTAGAGTAAGTCATAGAAACAGTCTCATATCTCTGCTTGTCAGAATTGGAGTGCTTATTAATCAAGCTCTGACTGTTTTATTTACGGAGAGAATTATCTGCTGATTTTATGGCTGCCATATATATTCCACCACACGGGAAAACAGACGTTGCTGTATAACATTACAAGCACACAAGGAAATCTGACGACAATACCATTCTAGGGCTGGTCCACATTTACGATTTTTGGCTCATTGCTACACTTTCTTGCTTTCTCAGCTAAACTAGCGGTCAGACAAAATGTAAATATAATTCCCCCAGCGGAAAAGCTAATTTACCGAAGAGGAAAGGATGCGTGGACATGAAAGATGCTTTTGCTTCGTGCCAACGGTGTGATTGTAAACTTTGACCTGTAAATTCATAAGCTTCTGTCTTATGTGCCAGTAGAAAACAAGAAGGCAGCATTGTGGTTTCTTTTTCTGAGAAAAAAAAAAAAAAAATTGAAAAAAGCCGCATTATTCAGCAGTGTTCAGACCGGACGTCCTCTAACTGTTGATTAGCGCATGTCTGAAAAAGAAAATTAGCCATCTCTTCTACTGACTACCTTTTCTATCTGCTTGCTAGGAATTTTGTGTTAGCAATGTTAACACTTCTGCATTGGAGAGGAAGCTATGGAAAGGTTCAGTAGTTTAGATTCCTCAAATAGACAACGCGGGGGCATGGTGGCTTAGTGGTGAGCAAGTTCGCCTTGCACCTCTGAGGTTGGGGTTTCGAATCCTGTGCATGTTCTCCCCGTGCTTAAGGGGTTTCTCCGGTTTCCTCCCTCAGTCCAAAGACATGTTGTAGGCTGACTGGCATTTCCAAATTGTCTGTAGTGTGTGAATGTGCCCTGTGATGGGTTGGCACCCCATCCAGGGTGTCCCCTTCCTTGCCCGTGGGATAGGCTCCAGTCTCCTCCATGACCCTGTGTAGGACTGATGGATGGAAATAGACAGTGCACATTTTAGAGTCGAGAAGATCACCACTACATTTTCTTCCAGAGATAACTGAAGAAAGGTGGACAATCTGGTACTTAGCATGCACAGTACAGATCAGGACGCTCTACAGCAGGTGGTGAAAACAGCTCAGAGGATCATTAATACACACCTCTTCACAGGGCAAGAGATCTCTAATGCACGCTGTCTCAGAAAAGCAGCTCGTCTGTCAGATGACGCCATTCACCCTCCACATACTGTTATCTTTTATCTGGTACAGAAAAGTTAATAATCCATGCCGCAAGACTCAGGGACAGTTTCTACCACCAAGCAATCTAGCTAAACAACAGGCTACACTACAGTATTACACCAATGCACACTTTAGTTACAAGCTAATATTTACAAGGTCACCATGATACGCACATTTCTGATGTCAGGATATTATCCACTTGATAAACCCTGCTTTTCCTATCTCAATCTCTTGCGAAATATATATTAATGTATAAGCCGTTCTCAAGGTTAAGGGTTCTCCAGGTTAAGAGGATGGGGTTCCTGTTGTTAAGGAAGTCATAGAGGACACATCTGCACTGTGAAAACTTTCAACGGGTCTCACCTACAGATTTACAAGCACTCACAGCACAGTATAGCACATTTCTCACTACTTTATGTTGCATAATTGCAAATTTCCATCTGTTATCACTTTTTAAAGGTGTGTAATTGTTTCCGAGATGCTCTGAAAATGAGATAAAATTGGATTCGCGCACGCACAAAGCAGATGTTGTGTGAAGAGTATATTAAGAGCACTATTCATAAGCCGAACAGTATGAAGGTGCATAAAGATCATTTCACATTTCACTTTAAATTGGTCGGAATGTCTTTCATGACCTTTTAGATATGAAATGGATTTAAACCTAGCGTCAATTCCAGTGGCTTAAAAAGCCAATATTCCAGTCAGATATTCATTTAAACCTTAATGACTTTGAAAGTGCAGAAAGGCCATCTGAAAAAGAACGAGAGAGAGAGAGAGAGAGAGAGAGAGAGAGAGAGAGAGAGAGAGAGAGAGAGATAGATAGAGAGAGAGAGGAAGATATAAATCCAAGGAGATCAATGCTAGAATATTGGGAAAAGAAAGAAACAGAGCTTGAAACAAACCCTCAGCAAATAAATGAGTTCCTTAAGTTGTTTATCTGAATGATTCTTTCAATATGACCCAGAATATAACACTCCTCATAGCCATAAGGAACTGTGTAACTGAATTCGCGTGTTAGCTGGTTTGAAGTGAACCTCTGACTCCAGGCCAGGAAATCAAGATTAACAAGATCTTGTAACCAAAGTTTTAGCAATGTTCTAAGGATGATTTCATGATTGCCATTTGTGTCCCACTGATATTTCATGTATAAAAATTTAAATAAATAAATAACAATTATGAAAAAAAGTTATGGTTCTGTGGGTCGAAACTTTTTGATGAGGGAGGTCAGAGGAGAATGAGCAAACTGGTTCAAGCTAACAGGAAGGCTAGAGTATTTCCAATAATCACTCTTTACAACCAGGGTGAGCAGAAAAGCATCTCATAGTGTGTTGAACCTCGAGGAGAATGGGTTCTTCATAACGTTCTGTGTATTTTTACTTATGACAGTTGGTGGTGCTGTTGGTTTTTGTTCCAGAAAAAACGATGATATTTGTTAACAGATAATAAGACAATCTGGATGGCAAAGCCTTAGTTCAAGATATTTGTCCTGCTAGCAATCCCTTAGAAATCCCTTGATAAGCATAAAGAAGCTCTGGCACAACAATGTATGTTTATAACCGCTATTCTAAAAAAAAAATAAAAAAAAAAAATCCCTTTTGGACTGCAATTATATCCAACTCCTGCAGAACAACTGGTTCTTATTTCTGACACACGAGTAGTCTGCTGATTGGACAGTTGAGAGATTGGATAGACTGGTGCAAATGGAGATGGATGCTTTAGGAAATATTGGATGGGGGAAAATTAATGCACTGCTGATGATTCTCAGTTTTCACTGTTTTTCCATGGTTGCTATGATGATACGAACAACTTCTCAGATGATGGTCTAGAAAAAACCCCACTTTTAACATACTGTAAAATAACATTACATACTTATGGGTGTCCTTGATATGATGTGATTAAAGGCAGTAATGAACTTTCTATGAGGTGCTCAAATCATAGATACTAGAATTTGCTGTCAATATTCCGGTGCTATTTTTAAAATATTCCATAAAGTTCTACAGGAAAACTGTCACGATGTCAGAGGTTCGTAGGTCAATTGATCGTAGAAATAGCTTAATAATATTTAAAAAAAAATAATAAAAACGGCTCAAGAACAGAAAGGATAAAAAGGTGAAATCCAGAATTACAAATAGGGAAAATGAAAATCGTAGAATTGTGAATGAGAATTAAATTACCACTCCGTTCAAAGTACTGTGTGGAAATATACTGAGCAGGCAGAAATCAGGTGTGTTCGAGTTCAGGTGTGCGAGAGACTTGTAATGTATGGACTGGATTTGGAGTTGAAGCAGTGGTTAAAACACCAAAATGCAGCATCATGAGTGGAAAATCACAACTTCTTTATTAACCCCAGTGTGCTAACTAGCCTGGAAGCCTAACTGAAAAAATGGTAGCTAACATAATGTAATAACCTACCTAACCTACCTAATGTAATAACCTGCCTAATATTGTGTAGGTCCACCTTGTGCCACCAAAACAGCTCTGACATTGAAGTATGGAATCCACAAGACCTCTGAAGGTGTGCTGTTGTATCCGACACCATGACGTTAGCAGCAGATCATTTAAGTTCTGTAACTTGCGAGGTCGGGTCTCCATGGATCAGATTTTTTTTGTCCAGGACATCCATAAAATCCTCGAACAGATGTAGATCTGGGGAATTTGGAGGCCGAGTCAACACCTTGAACTCTTGGTCATGTTCCTCAAACCGTTCCTGAACAGTTTTTGCAGTGTGGCTGGGAGCATTATCCTGCTGAAAGAACCCACTGACATTAGAAAATACCGTTGGGATAAAGGGATGTACTTGGCCTGCAACAAGGTTTAAGTCAGTGGAACGTGTCAAAGTTACATACAAATGAATGCCAGGACCCAAGGTTCCCCTGCAGAACATCGCCCATATCCTACAATGACTCTTCTTTGGGATTGGACAGATGGGCTAGCCGTCGTTCCCTATGTACATCAGTGAACCTTACACGTCCATGACCCTATCGCTGTTTTACCGGTTGTCCTTCCTTGGACAACTTTTGGTAGATACTAACCACTGCATAATGGGAACACCACACAAGACCTGCCATTGTGGAGATGTTCTGACCCAATCATCTAGCCATCACAATTTGGCCATTGTCGAAGTCACTCAGATCCTTATGCTTGCCCATTTTTCCTGCTTCCAACACGTCCACTTCGAGAACTGACTGTTCACTTGCTGTCTAATATATCCCACTCCTTGACAGGTATCAATGTTGCTATGTCATGGCTGATGGGTGCATGGCTTTCTAGTTTTCTATATAATTGCATTAATACAGACTACAGGAAACAAACGAGTGCATGATCATGCAGCACGTTGTGTTTGTGCCCTTGACAAAAAGTTGACAAGTTGTTGACCGATGTTTTAGCTATGAGATGTAGTGTTCTGTACATGCCACACATGTATTTGCATCTGTCTAGAGTGTTTATTTTCTCTCGATATGTATAACCATGAGGTGATTCAGGAGAGTCACGTATCAAATTTCCGCTGCAGTTTTCTTTCTTTCGGAAATTATAGATTGTCATCCAATTAACCGGGTTGTAAAAATAATTCTAACCGTACACAGACTCCTCAGCCGATGTATGTAGTGCAGCAGGTGGTTGGGTTATAAATGAGTATTACACGCACTAATGGAAAAGTTTTTTGGAAGTCAATGAATGATTAGGTTTTTTTTTTGTCCCTCTGCTTGTTGTTAAACACCCAGACGCAGAATTTTCCAAGGCGCCTAGGCTACTGATTTGTCTACTGTATTCTGTGACGCGGGATCTTCAAGCACAGGATGCGATTGATTTTGAATAGATCTATTTCACTGGATTAGCGATAGTTAATGCTGTCTGCAGGCCAGACATCCACTAAAGAAGAGAGGAGAGAAGAAAAAGGGGGATCATGGGTAAGGCATGTAGAGTATCCATTAAGAAACCCACAGAAATGTTGTTATATAAAGAACCCAGTTAAAACAGCTGTGTTTTGGAGAGTTCAGATGTCAGTGGATATAAATATAATAAGAGAAATGTTATGTTATGTACACTGTACACGAGAAACACATCTTTTTCCTCTTAGAACCGATGAGTGATGAACATACTTCTTGGAGGTCAATTGTTTTCTATCTGGCTGACTGTTTCTGTTCCAAATAGACTGTGACATGGTGATGCATGTGGGTTTGGATGCAACTGTGCAAAGGTACACAGTGAAATGAACAGAAGAAGGCAAACAATAACAGAGTAGGAACAACTACGAGGACAGGAAATGAGAGCGATGAGAGACACAAGACTTTGGAGCCTTCTGAACTTGTGACTCACTTTCTGCTGGTGTAGATGCTTCCACATGCATACCCTAATGATTTCCCCCCAAACAGAAACATCTCATCTGGATTCTGTAAGACCTACTGCAGCAATCATAAACACTGTCATCTCATCCCCAAGGTTGGGAGTAACGGAATACGTGTAACAGTGTTATGTAATCAGGATATAAAAAAACTGCTAACTAATCACTTAGATAAAAAAATTAAAAAGTTATCAGATTACAGGTACATTATGTACAAAATGGCAATACTATCAGGATTTTTTTTTTTTTCTGTTTAAAACCAAAGAAATTAAACTTTTGGCATAACACAATACAGATACATTTAGTAAATTTGGTAGAAATGAACACAAATTGTTCTCTGGAATGCTTTTGTTAGGATGACCATACGTCCTGTTTTTCAGACATTAAAAAAGCGTCCGGCCGGGATTTCTATCTTTGAGAAAATGTCCAGGATTCGGATTTAGTTTCATTATGATGTGCTTATGGTCTAATACTGCATCATCTGCGCGCATGTTAGCATTGCTTTAACCCCTCTCTGTAATTCCCGCCTTCTCGCACACCGATTGGTCGATTATAAAAGGCTTGCAGCAACTATTGGCCAAATTCCTGCCTCTCAATCGTCAGCCTACACTCGGCGAGCACATGAAGGTGAAGCTCTGTTGTGTTCGGCGTCAAACAGTTGCTTGAGAATAGCAGCAAATAACAATGTCAAAACAATGGCCATGCCCATATAAGGTCATTTTTTAAATTTCATGTTATCACATTGCTTCGTATTACACGGCCATTCAAAATGTGTAAAGGATGGCAGAAGGTACACTCATGGCATCTGATGTTTAATTTTATTTCATGGACATCCAAAAAGAATGTAGGAAAAAATGTAAAACAATTGGCAGAGTGAAACTGATTTATTTATATATATATATATATATATATATATATATATATATATATATATATATATATATATATATATATATATATATATATATATATATATGATGCTAATAGTGTTTTTTCAGTGTATTAAAGTCTACATTCATAGCACCATAACACTGTTTTGGACACTATTAAGCCCCCCCCCCCCCCCCCCCCCCCCTCCCCCTCCCAAAAAAAAGGTGTCCTCTTTTTGGAAAACCAGAATATGGTCACCTTTTGTAATGTAATGTTAACTGCATCACGGATAGTGATCTTTTTATTATTATTATTATTATTATTATTATTATTATTATTATTATTATTATTATTATTATTATTATTATTATTATTATTATTATTTCATTATTTATTTTATTAAAACAATTCCAAACATTGGACATGTTTTTAAACTCTAAAATGAGCTCTAAATAAAAGTATACTAAATCATATTGATTTTCTCTTTACTTTATTTATTGTGACCTTGAAGTAATCCAAAAATAATCAGATTACATTACTTTCATATTGTGATACTTGGATTACATTACTGATTACATTTTTTATGAAGTAATTTGTAACTGTAATGAAATTAATTTAATTTAATTTAATTCTACAAACAATACCTCATAATGACAACGTGAAAGAAGTTTGTTTGAAATCTTTGCAAATTTATTAAAAATAAAAAAACAAAAAAAGCACATGGACATAAGTATTCACAGCCTTTGCTCAATACTTTGGTGAAGCAACTTTGGCACCAATTACAGCCTCAAGTCTTTTTGAGAATGATGCTACAAGCTTGGCACACCTATTTTTGGGCAGTTTCTCCCATTCTTCTTTGCAGGACCTCTCAAGCTCCATCAGGTTGGATGGGGAGCGTCGGTGCACAGCCATTTTCAGATCTCTCCAGAGATGTTCAATGGGGTTCAAGTCTGGGCTCTGGCTGGGACACTCAAGGACATTCACAGAGTTGTCCTGTAGACACTCCTTCGTTATCTTGGCTGTGTGCTTAGGGTCGTTGTCCTGTTGGAAGATGAACCTTCGCCCCAGTCTGAGGTCCAGAGCAGTCTGGAGCAGGTTTTCATCAAGGATGTCTCTGTACATTGCTGCATTCATCTTTCCCTCGATCCTGACTAGTCTCCCAGTTCCTGCCACGGAAAAACATCCCCACAGCATGATGCTGCCACCACCATGCTCACTGTAGGGATGGTATTGGCCAGGTGATGAGTGGTGCCTGGTTTCCTCCAGACATGACGCTTGTCATTCAGGCCAAAGAGTTCAATCTTTGTTCAATCTTTGGTCTGAGAGTCCTTCAGGTGCCTTTTGGCAAACTCCAGGCGGGCTGTCATGTGCCTTTTACTGAGGAGTGGCTTCCATCTGGCCACTCTACCATTCCGGCCTGATTGATGGAGTTCTGCAGAGATGGTTGTTCTTCTGGAAGGTTCTCCTCTCTCCACAGAGACACACTGGAGCTCTGTCAGAGTGACCTTCAGGTTTTTGGTCACCTCCCCGTCTAAGGCCCTTCTCCCCCGATCGCTCAGTTTGGCCGGGCGGCAGCTCTAGGAAGAGTCCTGGTGGTTCCAAACTTCTTCCACTGACGGATGATGGAGGCCACTGTGCTCATTGGGACCTTCAATGCTGCAGAAATGTTTCTGTACCCATCCCCAGATCTGTGCCTCGATACAATCCTGTCTCGGAGGTCTACAGACAATTCCTTGGACTTCATGGCTTGGTTTGTGCTCTGACATGCATTGTTAACTGTGGGACCTTATATAGACAGGAGTGTGCCTTTCCACATCATGTCCAATCAACTGAATTTACCACAGGTGGACTCCAATCGAGCTGTAGAAACATCTCAAGGATGATCAGAGGAAACAGCATGCACCTGAGCTCAGTTTTGAGTGTCATGGCAAAGGCTGTGAATAGTTATGTCCATGTGGTTTTTTGTTTTTTATTTTTAATAAATTTGCAAAGATTTCAAACAAACTTCTTTCACGTTGTCATTATGGGGTATTGTTTGTAGAATTTTGAGGAAAATAATGATTTAATCCATTTTGGAATAAGACTGTAACATAACGAAATGTGGGAAAAGTGAAGCGCTGTGAATACTTTCCGGATGCACTGTATGTGTGACTCACTGGTGAGTCAGTGGTTAATGCTGATTGGAAAATTGTGTGTTCAAATCCTGATTCTGCTAAGCAGCCACGGTTTGGCTTTTAATCCTCAACTGCTCATTTGAATCTTTTTTAATTGTAAGTCACAATAATTGCAGGGGACACCCTGGACGAGGTGCCAACCCATCTTACAGCACAATCACACACACACACACACACACACACACACACACACACACATTCACACACTATGGACAATTTGTAAATGCTAATCAACCTACACTGCACCTCTTTGGATTGAGGGAGGAAACCGGAGTACCCGAAGGAAACCCCTGAAGCATGGAGAGCACATGCAAGCTCCACGCACACATAGCGTAGGCAGGGTACAAAATCCCAACCCCGGAAGTGTGAGGCAAACAGCGCTAACCACTAAAACTAGGCTCATGTCTTACTGCATATGGCTTAGGTAACCTAACTGTCCAGTAATTTGACCAAAGCTTGGCTTTTTTTATTTACCCAACCTGATCTTTACAGGCAGGCATCAAGGCAAGGCTACAAGGTCAATCAAAACATTTCCAAGTAATTTTGGTCAAATATATTTTATATATATATTTTATACACAGAGCTCTCAAAATGTTTCACAGGCATAATAACCAACTCGAGAATTTTTCCACTCAATTAATAAAAGCCCCTGTGTTGTTATTAGGTCAGTGTTAATGAATACAGAGCTATGCAGCATTTAAACAGCGCTGTTGCCTTTGCAGTTCTCACAGTACACCAGCAGTAACAATGTGCCCTTTAAAAACGATGCCCTTTATACACTGTCTCAGTCATTAAGGATCAAGAATGTATCCTTTTAAATTAGGCTTTTCTACAGATTAAGTGTGAAATAAACTTTATGAGCGTTCACACTATTCACTTCAGGAATTTTTTACCATTATACAGATGACTATGTGCTATATGTCCCTCCGATTCGATCTCTCAGGAAACAGTTCTAATTTTATAAGGAGACTGACTAACGAGACTAACTGTTAAACGCTTCAATGCACTTCAGTAACATTCAACACTCTGCAGTAATATACAGTATTAATCATGCTCGCCAGTTAAAATGGCCAGTTATTAAGAAAAGGTCACATTTTGTGTCTGACAATGACAATTGTGCATTCCTTCCTTCCTTCCTTCCTTCCTTCCTTCCTTCCTTCTGTTCCTGTGAGAAGTTCAAATGCATGTTGTAATGATGTAATAGTTTTCTTTCTTTCTTCCTTCCATCCGTCATTACTTCCTTCCATCCTTCCTCCCTCCCTTCTGTTCCTGGGAGTGCAAATGCACTTGACACGATGTAGTAATAATCTGCAGATCTTTCTTACTTTCTTTCTTCCTTCCTTCTTTCTTTCCTTCCTTCCACTTATTCATGGGAGAAGTGCAAATGCAATTGGCATGATGTAATAGCAATATTTCTTTCTTTCTTTCTTTCTTTCTTTCTTTCTTTCTTTTGTTCTTTCTTTCCTTCCTACCTTCTTTCTTTCTTTCTTTCTTTCTTTCTGTTCCTGGGAGAAGTGCAAATGCAGTTGACATGATGTAATAGCAATATTTCTTTCTTTCTTTCTTTCTTTTGTTCTTTCTTTCCTTCCTACCTTCTTTCTTTCTTTCTTTCTTTCTGTTCCTGGGGGAAGTGCAAATGCAGTTGACATGGTGTAATAACAATCTTTCTTTCTTTCTTTCTTTCTTTCTTTCTTTCTTTCTTTCTTTCTTTCTTTCTGTTCCTGGGGGAAGTGCTAATGCAGTTGACATGATGTAATAGCAATATTTCTTTCTTTCTTTCTTTCTTTCTTTCTTTCTTTCTTTCTTTCCTTCCTTCCTTACTTCCTTCCTTCCTTCCTTACTTCCTTCCTTCCTTCCTTACTTCCTTCCTTCCTTCCTTCTTTCTTTCTTTCTTTCTTTCTGTTCCTGGGAGAAGTGCAAATGCAGTTGGCATGATGTAATAGCAATATTTCTTTCTTTCTTTCTTTCTTTTGTTCTTTCTTTCCTTCCTACCTTCTTTCTTTCTTTCTTTCTTTCTTTCTGTTCCTGGGGGAAGTGCAAATGCAGTTGACATGGTGTAATAACAATCTTTCTTTCTTTCTTTCTTTCTTTCTTTCTTTCTTTCTTTCTTTCTTTCTTTCTTTCTGTTCCTGGGGGAAGTGCTAATGCAGTTGACATGATGTAATAGCAATATTTCTTTCTTTCTTTCTTTCTTTCTTTCTTTCTTTCTTTCTTTCCTTCCTTACTTCCATCCTTCCTTCCTTCCTTCCTTCCTTCCTTCCTTCCTTCCTTCCTTCCTTCCTTCTTTCTTTCTTTCTTTCTTTCTTTCTTTCTGTTCCTGGGAGAAGTGCAAATGCAGTTGGCATGATGTAATAGCAATATTTCTTTCTTTCTTTCTTTCTTTCTTTCTTTCTTTCTTTCTTTCTTTCTTTCTTTCTTTCTTTCTTTCTTTCTTTTGTTCTTTCTTTCCTTCCTACCTTCTTTCTTTCTTTCTTTCTTTCTGTTCCTGGGGGAAGTGCTAATGCAGTTGACATGATGTAATAGCAATATTTCTTTCTTTCTTTCTTTCTTTCTTTCTTTCTTTCTTTCTTTCTTTCTTTCTTTCTTTCTTTCCTTCCTTCCTTCCTTCCTTCCTTCCTTCCTTCCTTCCTTCCTTCCTTCCTTTCTTTCTTTCAAACTTTTTTGTTGCCTCAATAATTCAAGACGCCAACGACACTACATGCTCGGCTGCACTTTCTTTAGGATGGATCTCATGTCTGAATGGCTCTGCCGATTCAGGAGTGAGTTAGAGAAAGTCACGATTTGTGGTGACGGCTGAGCCACTGGTAATTAGAGGAAGCAGAGATGCAGATTTACAGGACAGATTTCAGAGTCTTTCGCTCCAGATTGTTGAGACTGCCGGAGCTATGTCAGTATGCACAGTTGGCGCCATTAAGTACAGGAATGATGAGGATTTGTTTCGTGTCCATAAGGCAGTCAGTAATCCACGGACAGATGGAGTCAGGCACGAACAGCTTGGTTAGAAAGAGCTACTGCTATTTTCAAACACTTTTACACACATCTATGAAACAGTTCAAAGTTAATGTAGACGTGCAGAATGTGTGATAATTCTGTCAGATCATTCTGAGAGTATGCTGTGCTGTTGCTTCTCACACCAGCTTTCTTTCCTTACTTTTGTCTTGTTTCCAGTTGTGAACAAGATGTCAGAGCCATATCTGAGTAGTACGGATTTCCCTTTGCCTTGATCTTCCAACATGTGACAAACGTTCACTGGCCGTGGATTGAGTTCAGCCCTGGATCACTTGTGACGTGTGTGATGCATTGATCAATGTCAGTACGGTTTGCTAAGCCATCAGTGGAATTGTGATCAGCAACGCCATTAAAATTCAATGACCGCTAACGCTTTCGAAGGACTCTGAAGGATTTGTCTGTCGCTGCGTCTATCCGCCTTTCATGGCTCCGTTTTGGTTCGCAAGCAAAAAAACAAAAAAAAAACTCTCTAAGGTCTTAAATTTTGTGTGAACTGGAATGGTTGGGTTTATGGGATCCAAGAAGATAGATGGAAACTGAAGCGAGAGAGATTCTGACTGAAAATATCAGAGTGATGGTCATTTTTTCTGTGCTGTGTGTAGTAGAGACTGGGTCTTCTCCCATACATCCAGTTTCTATACCGTTTATCCTACACAGGGTAGGAAGGGGAGCCTGGAGACCATCCCAGGGGATTCACAAGGCAGGGAACACCCTATTGCCAACCTATTGCAGGACACAATCACACATTACGGACAATTTAGAAATGTCAATCAGCCTACAATGCATGTATTTGTATATGTATAAAACATGCAACCTCCACACACACAAGGACACAAACCCCCAACCCCGAGGTGCGAGGCAAACGTGCTAACCACTAAGCCACCATGCCCCCCAAAGGGTCTTCTTATGTTCTTATTTTCACACACGTTGTTATGGCCCAGACTGAATTGCAATGTCATGTCAGCTGGAAAGAAATATAATCACATAACTCATAGGTCCTGATGTGAACTGTAAGTATACTAGTCATATTAACACATTTATTTTATTTCATTACAAATTCTCACAAGCGTGATGATTTCCCCTTTTTTTTTTTTTTTTTTTTTTTTTTTTTTAACAGGTCATGCAGGAGAACTAAAGACAGCAATGAGCCAATAAGAAACTATAAAGGGCATTAACAGCCATGCGGCTGAGTATGGTTTAGTGCTGTGATTGGACATTGTCTGCGTTTACATGGACAGCAGTAATCTAATTATTGACCTTATTCTGAATAAGACGATATTCTGATTAAGGTGTTTACATGAGTCGCTTTTAGAAAACTCCTTTCATGTTCCTGTTTTACATGTTATAGAACGTAGACGGATTAACGGCACACGTCATTACGTCACCGCGTCACGCCGTCCGACGTTCCCTCCAGGATTTCACGAATCGACATACAGTTGGTCTTCGTTATGGCACCGTATACAGTTTCGGGTGTTTCATTTTGTACATTTTGTACATGCTGTACGTGCAAAGAGACGACTGCTTGAAGCCGTGGGCTGCGTCCCAAACCGCGTACTTACCGTCTATATATTCTCTGAATCACATGTATTTCTCCTACATATATATAGTAGGTAAGTACGCGGTTTGGGACGCAGCCGTGCTCTCTTGTTTGCCGTCAAACGGTCGAGCGCTGCCGTGTGTGATCGTGTCCTGTCTCACAATGCGGTGAAAACTCTCACCCGACGTTAATAGTGTGATTAAGGTGTGTACATGTCTGTAACGCACGTCGATAAAACAGGAATACTCCACGCGTCTTAATTCCATTTGTGTTTACTTCGAGTATGACTTTAATCGGATTAAGGTCATCAATAATCGCCGTTTACATGCTAGTTTCTTAATCAGAGTATCCTTTAATCGGGTTCATATCGGATTATTGTTGTCCATGTAAACATACTGATTGATTGTGCTTCAGTGTGCCGCAACTGCAACACACTGATGAAAGTATGATGAAACGCACTGCAGCGCAGTGTCAGAATTTAATTCTTTAAAAATGCAATCTTCTCTTGATCGTTTCTCATTGAAGAAACCAAGGGATGTCAGTGCACCAGTAAAAAACACAATGAAGGTTTTGCTTTTCAGTGTACAACACTTCCTGCGTGTCGGTCATGAGAGGAAATTCCACAAATGTACTGTATGTCATGTCTTTTCACCGGTTTTGCTCTTCTCCATAGATTAGGAGCTTAGTGGAGTAAATTTCAGTATGTCAGTAAGGGTTAAAAAGAAGAGAATTAACAAACGTTAAAACTACTTAAATACTCTTCAGCATCTACGTAACCTGATATTTGGTTTCAATATTGACAAGAGAACCAGCAGTGTGTTAAACTGTAGCAAAAGCGTCATGAATATTTTATCTGGCCTTAAACTAAAGTGCATTATTTTTGCAGATGATATTTCTTGAGTACTTACAACGATGTCATAATGACAGACTTACACAGTATACACAGTGTTTAGTTTATCTCGAACTCTAAGTAAACTCAGTTTAATTCTACGATTTATAAGATGATGATGTAAATGTTTTCTGAGATTGTGTTTTAATATTGTTATATTTCACACTGAGTTAGAGATACAGTCAGCTACAAAGGTAGTAGTCATTATGTTAGAATGTTTCCATATGTCCATTGACTAAACATTAGTTTTCCAGCACAAAATGAAATGTTACAGATTAATGTGTGCGTGTCAGTAAAGAAAGCAGCGTACAGTATTAAGTGGTAAGAGACACTTTTACAGATTAAAAAACACGATGAAGGCTGCCGGGTTTCGCTGCAGAAATAAGAAGCGAGGGCGACAGTCAAAGTCTCCAGAAGAACCGTGTCACTATGAAGCGTGTCACCGTTACAATGAAGCTCACTTCATTATAAAACTGCACTAATTCTACCTGAGACTACTTTTTGTTTTAAAGCAAAGGGTCGTCACACTAAATATTGCCTTTGCTTCATTTATTACTGTTTACTGCTCTTATAGTATCTTTTTAAAAATTAAGAAATATTTAATTTCATTATTTTTGAAGGCATCTTTGCATTTGCCTAATACTTTTGCATATATATATATATATATATATATATATATATATATATATATATATATATATATATATATATATATATATATATGTGTGTGTGTGTGTGTGTATATATATATATATATATATATATATATATATATATATATATATATATATATATATATATATATATATATATATATATATTTATTTATTTATTTATTTATTTATTTATTATTTTTTTTCTTCCAGAGAGACATAGGGCTTGCATTGGTTAGTTAATTGGTTAGTTAATAATAACATAAATCACTGCAAATTTGGTTTTGTTTAACATGGCTTCTCCTCTCATCATGGACAGCTTATACAATAGCACTTGATCCAGCCCATCCTATTATTCTGCACACAGAACTCAAACTCAGTCCTCCTTGCCTAACTTCTAAATAGTTTTTTTTTTTTTTTTTCCATGTAAGTCTGTAAGTTTGTTCATGAAATTTCGGATGAGTTAATATGCACCAAGAAGCAGACCTAATCTCGACAGGCGGTGGTATTTATCATTCAGTTTATGGGTAATTTATTCAGAAATGAGGACCCCAGACAATGCCTGCTTCAAAAACTGTACTGTCATTATTATCACAGATCTGGCTGTTTGTGTGTGCTAGAGTCTGATTTAAGCCCTTTTAATACATTATTCACGCTGACGAAGAGACTGGAGATTACTGTATAGGATTTCCATATCTCCTATGTACTTTGCTTCTTCAGGATCTGAAATGATCTCTTCCTATCCTCCCACGCTTGCTTGTGGCATCATAATTGGATATTTAAATAAGCGACGAGGAACAGCAGCATCTGGTGTACCTCCTACAGCTTGCCCTCACATCACTTATTCCTAATCTTAGAGCCGACTTCAAGGGGCACCTTCCCAAAAGTGAGGACCATGACTTCATGCGTCACACCTTTAAGCACTCTGAGTAGAAAACAAGTCATGAATGAAAAGCAAGGAGTGGATAAAACATGACCACAGAAACAGGCTTCACTGAAGCCACGCTGCTAAGATCCATCTTCTGGAAGTCGCTCTGGATAAGGGAGACCACGAAATCCTTTATCTGTAAATGTAAATCATCTGAACAGTGTAGACATCTTATCTAATTTCTTTTTTTCTGATTTATTTATGTATAAATGGTATAAATAGCCTCGTAAGGTTAATCTCTCTCTCTCTCTCTCTCTCTCTCTCTCTCTCTCTCTCTCTCTCTCTCTCTCTCCCTCAAGGACATGACAACAAGGCTGAATTTTTGGCATCTATATTGTCTTTTTTTTTGTTTGTTTTTTGCTCGAACCAATTTATTTATTCATTTTTTTTACATTTAAATTGTAAAATATGAGGCACACTAAGCGAATAGACAGGAAAGGAAAAGCTCCCAGAAACATATAGCCACAGCAGTAACAGTGCTCCAAGTGCTTTACATCATACAGTAACAGTCAATCAATATAAACCTAGGTCTAATAGTATAGATACTGTATGTTGACCATGGTGAATTGGTAGATTACAACTCTTACATTTATCAATGCTACGACAGCACTGGGAGAATCGATAGGACATGTCCTATATGTTAAACACCTCAACATGCACTCAACCTCACAACAAACATTTTCTTCATATGGGTCTTACAAAAGTAGCCTACAGTATGTTATGTCTTTTTCAACTACTATAAGCATCTAAATAACCAAAGCTTCGGCTAATTTAAAACAACATGCGTTGACCAAAGTGCTTTACACTCAAAGTTATCATACACACATTTAACCACATACAATATAACACCTGAACACCAAATATAATCAATCCATTTAAGGACAGTTATACGCAGCAGAGTGAAGATGAGTCTTCAACAGCGATTTAGAAAGATCAAATCATTACGAGATCTAATGTGGACGCTGTTCCAGAGATGGGGAGCTGCAACAGAGAAGGCGTCAAATGATTGAAGTGTCAAATGATTGAATTTGTTAAAGGCCCCTTAGATTTAGTGTGCACTCGGGCCAATTTATTTATATCACTGACACACCCATAAATAACATCATCAGCAGTGACTGAGAAGGCTCACATTAAAATACAGTAGAGAAATAAACATGAATGTGGTGGATTCCGTTCTTGAATTACGTATTTAAAATGCCTCGGAGGAGAAGTAAATCGAATAAACAACGACAAATCACACACACACACACACACACACACAAAAAAAAGACAAATTACATGAAAGAACCAATGGCAGAAATAGTTTTGGGAAAAGAAAAAAAAAAGCACCATCATTATAGATATGAAACGCTTAATATAGCAATCATGTATGTGTATGCATAATAGTTTTATGCCTATAAGACTTAACCTTAATGGTTTGATAATATTAACACTGAGTTACAGTGTAGTAGAATTTATCACCCCTCATATTCAATAATCACACACAGGCATCACCGGTCTGCTCGTTCTGTATTTCGTCTTTCACGCTCTACATCTTTTTGTCTTTGTAAAACTTTTTTTCTTTTCTTTTCTGTGTCGGGTCTTTGTTGTGATTGCCTGAAGGCTGTCCACAATCGACCATCACTTGAGAAAGCTTTGCTTCCGGCTCTATGACAAAATGCAGAGCTGCTCGTGCGCCACACGTCATTAACTGCCGTAATACTTTAGTGCACTGATGTATGGAACAATTCAGTCTCTGAAACTGGCTCTTGGCAAAATTGCCTTTCAGACTCGCAAGGTTTCATTGCTGCAATGAAATTTGTCTCTGATACACACTTTTTTTTTGCCCTTCTCATCTAATCTTTTTTTTTTTTTTTTTTTTATAGTTAAGACAGCAGTGTAACGCAATGCAAGATCAATCAATTCATTTCTGTCAAACCTACTCCTGTCAAGGTAGAGTAAACTACCAGAGACTGAAAACAAGTAAAAGCTGGCAGAACTGTATTGTGCCTCCCAGTGAAGTGCTTTAAGGATAGCAGAATAGAACGTTTCATTAATAAACCTGCCCAGAAAGTCTTCACTGCTCGGTATACCTTCTGTTTAAGCAGCACTCATTTTAACGGCACTGCCCTAGGGTACCATTTTGTATGAGTTTAATTTCAATTAAATTCAATTAAAAAAATGTGATTAGACCTGTTGGTGGCAAGCAGGCGTAAAAAAAAAAAAAAAACAGTGGAAAATGAAAGTAACAATAGCAGTGTTACAACATTTAACAGTAATATGGGCAACAGGATTTATACCCTGGCATAAGCTTAATTATATTATGATTAAATGACCTCATAGGAGGAAAGAGCTAAAGACTTAAAAGCATCAGGAACAGAGCCAGAGTATTTGTCTAACAATTTATCAAACCTGGTTGGGCAGGTAGCATACAGATTATATTCCTTTAGGCTCTGTTCCAGCTCTGTTCCAAGTTTCTGGCTAAAATCATCCAGAGTATTTAAAGTGTTAAAGCTCAGTCGCAATGAAGTAGAGATGGCATCAGATCAGATACCCAGGATTGTGTAAAAGCATGTGACATTGGAATTGGATATGGTTTTAGTATTATTTATTTATTTGTTTGTTTGTTTGTTTGTTTGTTTGTTTGTTTGTTTGTAATGTTTTACATACAAAGGGATTCGAGTATTTGAGTATTTTTTGTTAGGATTGATAATTATATCTGCAACATGATTCGTGTGTGAAAGACGCAGGTGTTTTATCTGTGTATTTTTTTTTCCCCCTCTATTTTTAAGTCCTTCATTTAATAATAAACACTTTAAAACTTAGCAGTTTTTAAAAGAAATAATATCTAATGGGTATTGATATCGGCTGATGCTTAAGGTTTCAGTACAGGTATCGTACAGAAAAAAAACAAACAAAAAGAAAATGAGGTGTAGTGCCATCTGTACAATGAACACAAATAAAATTCACCTTGATGGAAGAGCCCACAGTATATATATATATATATATATATATATATATATATAAACTAATAATAATCCAGCCATCCGTCTTCTATACCACTTATCCTTTTCTTCAGGGTCACAGGGAACCTGGAGTCTATCCCAGGGAGCATCAGGCACACAGCAGGGTACACCCTGGACAGGGTGCCAATCCATCACAGGGCACAATCACATACATACTCACACACTACAGACACTTTGGACATGCCAATCAGCCTACCATGCATGTCTTTGGACTGGGGGAGGATACCAGAGTACCCGGAGGAAATCCCCGCAGCACGGGGAGAACACACAAACTCCGCACACACAGGGCCACAGTGGGACTCAAACCCCCGACCCTGTAGATGTGAGGCAAACGTGCTAACCACTAAACCACCGTGCGCTAGCAATGATAATAAATAAATAAATAACATTTTCACTTGTGATTGTGGTTACTTCCACATTAACTTTTCTGATGAAAATTTCTGATTTTATTATAAATTCTGTGACTTTTCATGCATTGACTCATCTTCTGATATCACTGTTTTGTCTGACTTAGGCAGGTGTAACTTAGTGTAATGGTCATCCAGTCTAAACATGAAAAGGAAAAAAAAAGATATTTATTCCTTACTTACCAAAAAAAAAAAAAAAAAAAAAAGAAAATGTAAATGAATTATAGAAAGTTTTTTTTTTTCTGTAATTAAATTGCTTTCTTTCATCATGAGTCAATTTTGTTAATCCAACATCATTCAGTAATATTAACTTAACTTAATTTCCATTGGCAGTGATCATTTAAATGGTTGGGCTGAACAAGATATACTAGTGTTGGTATATCTTACTGATTCTGCTTCACTCTACTTCACTCCTCATATATATATATATATATATATATATATATATATATATATATATATATATATATATATATATATATATATATATATATATATATATATATATATATATATATATATATATATATGAGGAGCTACATCATCTTCATTCGATACACATAACCTGATAAAACATTTTAAAACGGTGTTTGAACACTATCTTTAATAGAGAGAGTAATAATGTGCTTTATTTTGCCAAGGTCTATGCAAGACAAGGTGCAGCTTACAGCATTTTGCTCTTTGCTTTGTATGCTCGGGTCAGCCGTCCTCATGCTCTCTATTAAAGATGCTGTTTTATGTCTGAAGCATAAAACTCAGCATGAGGAGTTCATTGCTAGCAGCACATGGCAGCAACATAAACAAACAGAGCTATAAATGAAAATGCTCCATGACGCCCTGATTGATTAATACTACTTAGGCTGCTCATTTCAGTATCAGTATTGAAATACTGGTAGGAAGCCGATCCTATTGGCAATCTTACTCTCTGACTACCGGTTTGATTATAACATTTCATTGCTAGCAGCACATGGCAGCAACATAAACAAACAGAGCTATAAATGAAAATGCTCCATGACGCCCTGATTGATTAATACTACTTAGGCTGCTCATTTCAGTATCAGTATTGAAATACTGGTAGGAAGCCGATCCTATTGGCAATCTTACTCTCTGACTACCGGTTTGATTATAACATTTCAGAAATGAATATAAAACACAAGAATGAGCGGTGTGAATAATGGTGTCAGTACGTCATGGGATGTCCTTGCTTATTTGGAAATGCCTGACAGATAAGAACAAGGTAGAGAAGAAGATGAGGGACTGATCGAGCTGATGGATGAACATAGCAAACGTCTTCATGATTCACTCATAGACAGGAGGAAGGTGATCCTACATGCACCATCTTAATCTGATGATTTAACACTGCCAATCGATCTTTTAGAGAATTATTTACTCCAGAGAAAAAGCATAGACCATTGTGCATTAGGTTCACCTTTATTATAGAGCAACTGGGCAGCAGTGCGAACTTATTTAATAAGAAATCAGCTGATTTTGTGGTAACTCTTGAGTCTGTAGCAAAAAGAAATTGACGCAAGACTTCGCTATTTGATTAGAGCATCAACCCACTTGCATTATGGTGGGTGCTAGACAATAACAAAAAATATGAAATGTGTACCTTCTTCCGTTCAGCAGTAACAACAGCCTTGTCACTTAAGATACATTTAAGTAACCTTGCTGTGACTGGCGGATGGCAGCCAATTAAAATACAGTACAACCGACACACGGGCTACATTCAAAACGACATATTGTTGTTGCAAGTAGGAGACTAGCCTGCTAAATAAAGTAACTACAGTGGCTCGTTAATGCAAAACACATCAACAAACCAAAATCATAACAAGACTTCAAAAATTGCAGTAACATTAAACAGAAAGGGGCGGTCCTTAATGAACATCACAAGCTCGGTGCTGATTGGATACTGCGCTTGACTATCACAAGGTAACAGAAAGGCTCTTTTTCAATCTGTTATCTAGTTAGCCTAGCAAATTGATTTAATGTGAATTTGTGTGTGCTATTATAGAGAGGAGTTATTATGTCTTCTGAACCATCTCTCAGACTGATGTGTGCTAGGGCCAATCAGAAACGAGCATGTGCTTTACAGCAAGGACCGCCCCTTTCTGTTTTGAGTTAATATTGGTGTTTTTCTGATTTTGCTCTTTGCTTTTTGGGGGTTTTTTATATTGTCTTTTTGATTTTCGTTTGTGTTGTCATCGTCATCTTTTTGTTTTGGATGGGTTTTTTGTTGTTGTTGTTTTGGTTTGGGTGTGATTTGTTGTTGTTTTGGTGTTTTTGTTTTGGGTAGGTTTTTTTATTATTGTTGTTTTGGTGTTTTTAGTTTGGATGGGTTTTTTGTTGCTTTGGTTTGGGTGTGATTTGTTGTTGTTTTGGTGTTTTTGCTTTGGGTGGGTTTTTCTTGTTGTTGTTTTGGTTTGGGTGTGATTTCTTGTTGTTGTTGTTGTTTGGCTGTTTTTGTTTTGGGTTGTTTTTTTTATTATTGCTGCTTTGGTGCTGTTGTTTTGGGTAGGTTTTTTTTATTATTGTTGTTTTGGTGTTTTTAGTTTGGATGGGTTTTTTGTTGTTGTTTTGGTGTTTTTGCTTTAGGTGGGTTTTTCTTGTTGTTGTTGTTGTTGTTGTTGTTGTTGTTGTTGTTGTTTTGGTTTGGGTGTGATTTCTTGTTGTTTTGGTGTTTTTTAGTCTGGATGGGTTTTTTGTTGTTGTTGTTTTGGTTTGGATGTGATTTCTTGTTGTTGTTGTTGTTTTGGTGTTTTTGTTTTGGGTTGTTTTTTTATTATTGTTGTTTTGGTGTTTTTGTTTTGGGTTTTTTTTTTTTTTCATTGTTGTTGCTTTGCTGTGTTGATTTTGGACTTTCTTGCTTCTTTTTGATTTACTTTTGTGTTTGTGATTTACAGCTGTGTTTTCCATTCATTGTGTGTTGGTTATTTTCTTTATTCTGAAAACAAACAAACAAATAAAAAAAAAATCGATAAAAACTTTATTTTATCCTTGTCGATAGTGATAAATACAAATTGTTGTGGGGTGTATAATTCACAAAGCTCATTAAACTTCAGCTTCAATAATATGTTGGAAGAAAATCTATAGATTTAATGAAGTTGCAGGACTCTGGGGTGAGTCCAGATGGGATGATTGTTGATGTTATTGTTTTTTTAAGAGCTCTTTTTTAGACTTAATTCTTCACATAAAACTACAATACATATAAGAGCGCACAATTAGTTTGCAATGACCTTCATTCAGCTCTTTGCTCATTCAAATTGTATTACAAAACAACAATAATCTGAAGTAGAGTTGCAAAGAAATGATTAAAAATACTGAGTATATCTCTCCCATAAACTCAAAACTCAAATCAGGTTGCCATAGAGACAGAAGTGTCCAGGTTTCCTATTGATCCACCACTGTAATACGAATAACCTTCATAATAAATTACCTCATTTCTGAGAATTATATCCTTCAACTGTCTGTTAGTTTACACTACCACCAGCAAAGATGTGCCAGTATTGCATGTACCAAGTATCGGATGATGACATTTGAAGCAAACATAACTAGGGGATACTGTATGTGTACGAATACACAAGATTTCACTGTGTTTCTTTAGGTGCATGTAGACTATGACTACTCTACACTTAAATCATGATTGTTTTCACCGTTATTACGCTTTTTTTTTTTATACAAGTTCAACAAATAATCATATATACTAATACTTAACTAATGTGTACATAATGAATTAATAGATGCACTAATTCATTATGAAGTTTATACACTAACAGTCGTTGAGTCATATATGAATAAGCTATAACAATGATAATAGTAAAATATTCATATCTTCTTAAATCGTTCTGTTTGTAGCCGAATTTCGATTAAATAGATAGTGTGTTTTAAATAAATACAATAACAGATGTGAATAGTATATACTATTTTTTTTTTTCTACTTGTTCTAATTTCATCTTTCATATTCATTAATAACAGGAAAGCTTGCAGGACAAAGGAAATGTTAAGTTGTGAATAGGAGTCATGCAATCCTTTGTTTGTCTGTTGTTAGTAGTTTGCTCCAATGGCTTGAACTGTTGTTTATCTGGCTGGTCTTTGTGTATGACCCCGTCTTTCTTCTCAGGTTTCAAGCCTGTATTTTGTGATTTCAGTTCTGGATTTTCTATTTGTTTGATTTGATTGATCTAATTGTGTATGACCTGGAACTGTTTATTGTTTATGATTTGTGGATTGTGCATCTTATTGAACCTCTCAGACATGGTTCCTCTCCACACTCTTGAGTCCCCTTCATTACATGTGCCTTCGTCTAAAATAAAACCATATTCCTGCCATATATCTGTACTAACTGGTCTGGCATTCAGTAAAGAAATATGTTGTGATTTACTATAGAGGCACCTCTCCACAGCACATCATATCTCTATTGGGGTCTCAAAAAAAAAAATAAACCTTGCATGTTAATTGTGGTTTTTTTTGTCACTCTTCAGTGGAACTATTTTATTCTCCAGTCAATCTCTCAATTACCTGCAAGTTCTTCCAAAAATAAATACACAATCTTCTGAGCTGAAGCACTCTAACTAAACTATTCTAGCTATGTAAGCAAAAAACAACAACAACAACAACAAAACAAATGATGTCACCCACTCGTTACCTAGTGTGTGTAAACACTTTCAAACTCTACGTGATGTACGATGTATGTAACGTGATATACTACCCTATCCACTCCTCGCTGGTCTGGTAAGTTGTGTGAGATCATGTTCGGCCGAACGGAAGACCTGAGTCACCATACAAAAGTAATCGCAAAACAAAAACTCAAAAGAACTTGAAATAACCAAATTGTAACGAGAAGAAACAAACAGAAAGTTTGTTCTGACACTAAATAAAACAACAGGACGGATTCTCGAGGTACTCATCTGAAAAAGCAGTCAAACAGAATGAACATCAGCTGAATCAACAACCGAGCTATAATCATCGCGCTCTCCTACTGTCACTTCCTGGTTTACATGATGTTTTTGTGATCTGACTGGGTCTTCAAGTGATGACATAAAGATGACTGATGATTGACATGGTATACATCCAATAACAAGAACCTAAGAGTTTTGATAATGGGGAGAAAGTGAAATTCGAGAAAACACACGCAACAAACAAGATATATGACCTTCGGGTCGTAGCATAGTATATATGGATTTTCAAATGAAAAGCAACATTAGGGAGTTAATTTGGGTAATTTTCCAGTGTTCCAACTATATATGTAAGGAACAACATGACTATATTGCACCAGTAGTTAGGATGTTAAACACTGGCCCATTAAGATGATTATCAGCCTTTTGAACTGTCTTGCACCCCTGATCTGAATCTAAACTAGCTGAGTGGGATTGGTTATTTATGTGCAAGCCATGTGTCTGAAAGCACTGGTTATGACAGAATTCAATACCACAGTATAAATATTTTTTATTTACATGCTATTTATCTTTAAAGAAATTCCTCCAGGTCTTGGAATTGAGTCTGATGTTTTCTGTATTGACATGTTTTGGATTTATTGGCATTTACACTTGGATTTGTCTCTTGGGCATTGGCTAAGCTAAATATGGTCTCTCAGAGTTTAAAAAAATAATGTTTGTGTTGCTTTTCCTTTTGCATGCACAAAGTTACACAAGAAGTAATACCTTCTTCTAGAAAACAGCCTAATCGTTGGTGCGATGTACGAATGAAGCCGACTAGATGAAGATTTAGATTTGATGATTTGTGGTCTCAATCTGGACGCAGTCTTGACTTGGTCTTCATCTTCCATAAGACTTGGTATTGAATGAGTTGTCTTCAATTTGACAATGACGGTCTTGACCACAGTCCATGAGTTAATGGTCCATTAGAACTAAAGAACTTTTTCAAGAATAGTTTGCCCTGCATAGTCTTTTATAGTTGTCTGTTGAATGTGCTTCATCGAGTCGGAAATATTTTCATAGTACATTTCAAAGTACATTTACAGTGCCATCCACTAATATTGGCACCCTTGGTAAATATGAGCAAAGAAGGCTGGGAAAATTGTCTTCATTGTTTAACCCTTTGATCTTTTGTTCAAACAATTCACAATAATACTCTGCGCTCATAGATATCAAACAATTGGAAACAAAACACTAAAGCTGGGATGTGTACAGTGGCACTCCAAGAAGAATTAAAATGTTCTGAAGCCATATTATTATTATTATTGTTATTAATATTATTATTATTTTCCTTGTTCTTCCTCAAATGCAATTTGTGCTCAACTGAACCTTCATTGATTTTATTCCAGAGGGAGGACAAGCACTACAAAATGTTTCCATCCATAGTCTTTCTCAGGACATTCTTATAATGTCGTACATAACATTATAATGTTCCGAAATTGGCATAGTGACCATCAACTGGTGCGTGTACCTAGCTACTGAACACTCAAGTATGATTTTCCCTCGATCTTGCCTTCATTAGTCACTACATTGTCCTCGCTTTTCTCTCTCGTTTCATTTACATGTTCCACATGCCTTGTTGTTTGTACCTTCTGAATATCAAAACTAACTGGGGTGGCTTTCATGATAAATAAAATCAATGAAACATGGAAATTTGAAAAATGATAAGGTAAGAAAACAGTAGAGAAAAAAAAACAAAACAAAACCTGAGGTGCAATAATAATTGCTTTTCGAGTTTATATTTAAATAGAAATTGTTTTTCATGTAATCAGATTTACTGTATAGTCGGCAAATCGAGATATTAAATAATCCTCTGATACATAAAAGTAGCTAATTAATGAAATCATACCTGTCTCTCTTGACACGTCTGTGTGTGAATGCTGGTAAAAAACTCTATATAAATTGATGAGATGTACGGAATAAAACACGTAGTGTTCGGTGGTGTGAAAATAATCACATTCTGAAGTGTTTTATTTCTCTTATACCACAGCAGTTTGTCAACTCTAACAGTTTTAACTCTAATAGTTTTACCTATAATAGTTATATAGTTACATTTACCGTTGTGGAACATCAGCAAAAGTTACTTCCTGTTATCTCTTACAGCTATTATCAGCGATAAACAGCCGTTTCCCTCTTTAAATAAAACAAAACTAATTCAGCTCGCCATGTCGCAGAGGAACTGCAAACCTCAGTAAATCCTCAGTCATGAACATATTCTTCTCAAAATAAATAAATAAATAAATAAAATTCCTCTGAATTACTATGCTGTGACACTGGAGGCTCCTTCCATAAATAATGCAGAATTTTTGAATCTGATTGCTGAGAATGTGTTGATTAATTTTCTATACCAGCAGCTTCAGATGTTCATATTCGTAATAAAATGTTATCATTTCATTTCATCATATCATTCTTATAGTAACAACTTACACACTTGCATGGCAGACACTACACACTATCTAAAGGGATTTATTTTTTTTAATTTAGAAAAAGAAAAATGGAAGGAGTCTCCAGTTTCGCGATATGGGAATGTTTTCAGGACAAATGAGTTTACGCTTTCCAGTTTATCGGTAACATGACAGGCTGCATGTTGTTGTTGTTGTTGTTGTTGTTGTTGTTGTTGTTGTTTTTCTTATAAACTTTAAGATGGAGAATTAAAAATAAAAGGCTGGTGATGGATCGACTGTTTATAGATGCTATAACATAAATGATAAAAGGAAAATACCTTGTTGCGCAGGTGTTCCACAACATTAAATGTAACTAGACATGTATACAATTACAACACGTAATACAGTATCTCACAAAAGTGAGTACACCCCTCACATGTTTGTAAATATTTGATGAAATCTTTTCATGTGACAACACTGAAGAAATGACACTTTGCTACAATGTAAAGTAGTGAGTGTACAGCTTGTGTAACAGTGTAAATTTGCCGTCCCCTCAAAATAACTCAACACACAGCCATTAATGTCTAAACCGCTGGCAACAAAAGTGAGTACACCCCTAAGTGAAAATGTACAAATTGGGCCCAAAGTGTCAATATTTTGTGTGGCCACAATTATTTTCCAGCACTGCCTTCACTCTCTTGGGCATGGAGTTCACCAGAGCTTCACAGGTTGCCACTGGAGTCCTCTTCCACTCCTCCATGCCGACATCACGGAGCTGGTGGATGTTAGAGACCTTGTGTTTTCAGTTAGGGGTGTACTCACTTTTGTTGCCAGCGGTTTAGACATTAATGTCTGAGTGTTGAGTTACTTTGAGGGGACAGCAAATTTACACTGTTACACAAGCTATACACTCACTACTTTACATTGTAGCCAAGTGTCATTTCTTCAGTGCTGTCACATGAAAAGATACAATCAAATATTTACAAAAACGTGAGGGGTGTACTCACTTTTGTGAGACACTGTAAATAATCAATACATTGGCAAAATGCTATAGTATGAGCAAAAAAGAAAACCTTGGGAAGGGGGTTGCACTGTTATTGGAAAATAATAAACCTTGGAATGATAGCAGTATCACCACATCATCACAAACCATCCCATCGACAGCACAACCCTAGGTTGTTTTATTCCTTACACAGTTAAAGTCTGACCCCGGTCTTGTTTACTAGTAGTTGAAACAGATGTTATCTTCATTGAAGAATATGCACTTATGCCTGCCTCTTAGCACATAATCCTCCAGAGCTTTTAGATTTTCTAATGTCAGGGAAAGCTTGAATATAAATGTGGTGGGTATTAGTAGATGTTAATTTCACACTGGTGAATTTTCTGTTCTGCTTTCTCTCTTAATCCTCGCGCCTTTAAAGCCTCTTTCTGACCAAAGGCTTGACAGCTTGCTTTTCTTCCATGATGAATGTGATCTGTGCTATTTAACACAACCAAAGGGGGAACAGTAGATAAAACAACAATAAGATCCGATTTGCTCAGTCTTTACAGTAGCACAGCCAGTCTGAAACAAGTGGTTTCACATCCCAAAAACAAACACAGTGATAATCCCTGAACAATTCCACATTGTTTTCCAGCTTTATCTAAGCATTGCTTTATAAACAGCAAGATTTAGACATGAAAGATGACATTTATATTAACAATGACCCTTATTCCTCAAAAAAAAAATAAATAAATAAAATAAAATTTTGAATACACTGAATGACGTGTATGAAATGGATGGGAAAAATAATGATAACAAATTATTATAAAAATAAAATTATTCTTTCCAAAATCCTCAACAGACTAAAACCGACAGAGAATGCTCAAATAGTTTGTCTGTCAAGTCTTTTTTTTTTTAATTGTATTTTTTAAAATTATTTTTAATAAAGCTGTTTAAGATCAAAGTGAATTTGAAAATTGAACTGTTCACCACACTCAGACAAATCAGACCAGACATATTTAAAGCTTCATTTATAAATACAGGCGAGCCGAGTTTTTAATCCTGAACCTGTAAACAAATCCTTATTTCATATTTAATTTCCATTAAAATGCTAGAAATCAGTTGAACAAAACTGAATAAACCTGCATATGAAGTATTTTAGTGTTGCTATGAAATTATTATTATTATTATTATTATTATTATTATTATTATTATTATTATTATTATTATTATTTTAATGATACTCAAACATCTTTTGAAAAACCAGGATATATGCTGAAAGAATAATTTAACTGAACAGACTCAATTGAAAAACATTCGACAGTTTTAATCTGTGACACACAAGGTATCCTAAAAGGTCCAGCTCATGCTGTAGGACGAAGGAGGTAATGATCTAATTCCTGTTCCTGCTGCAAAAAAGCAACAAAGGAGCGTCCCTCTTCTTCACAGAGTCCTCTGCAGCCATGTATGCTTTATACGTCGCTCATAGCTGTTACGTCATCAACTTAACAAAAGAATAATGAAAGTATAAAATGATGAATTGAGTCACTCTGCATCTGTAGGACCAACACCGCTCCTTGCCGATACAAATAGGCCGCATGTCTATTCAAGAGCACCATGACGTGAAGACTAACTCAAAGTTAACGCTAGAATTATAGCCATCTGAGGTGTACAGCAATGCACACTTCTTTCAATGGTGCAGATTTAACAATAACAAGATTAGCAAGAAAACTAAGGATAGAGTCCTGTACTTAGCATATTGAAGCCACTTCCTTAACTCCTCAGCAAGATGAGCAAAGTCATCATGAACTGGAAATGCAAATAAGCACATGGAAATGTTCCAGTAGTTCCAAAGGAAAGCCCCCCGGAAGTCCGAAACTTAAAGAACTACGGCTATCGATCGTGCTTGACAAAACTGAGAACGATGAGAATTTATTTGGGGTCTTTTTCTCGATGTTTTTAGGGAAATTTCATTATGATTTCACACTGTTCAGAGACGGTTTAACATGTTTGACATGTACTGTCTCATTTCCTGTTTGTACCGTATATACAGTGTGACTCCTGGACTCATTGTGAAGCTTTACAGTGTGTCTCTGTGCATTTCAGTAAGTTCTGAGTCCCTTGTCACCCTGACTGACTCGTGCGTATGATCCTTGCCTTCATGTGTTTGTGGATTTTTGGAATTGGCCTGTTTGTGGATTGATTGTGTACCTAAAGTACTCTGCCTGGGTATAGACCTTGTACTTTGGAGTTTTGTTGTGGACTTTGCGTACCTTTTTGGCTTTTTGTGTAAGACCTGGTTCTGTTTTTTGGATTACAGCTTGGATTATTGTGTGCACTTCTAATACGCCTGCTGCACATAGATCCTAACTGCCCTCTCGAGTCTCCCTTACAATTACATCCGACATTGAATGGCACTTTTCATTTTGAAAAGTTGTACAGCAATTAACTGCTCGGCGTGGCATTTTCTCAGCAGGCTGTAATCAGTTCAGCAAAATACAGATAATTATTTATGCCTTTTTTGTTTTTAACTCACCATTATTTTATAATTGTAAACCTCAAGGTCCAAGGCGATCAGCATTCTAATGTATCTTACCAGCAAAACATGTTTATTTATTTATTTATTTATTTATTTATTTATTTATTTATTTATTTATTCATGTAAGTGTTTTTTTTTGTTTGTTTGTTTGTTTTCCAGTTTGATATCAAATGGACATCTCTGCACTTTCACTGCAGACATAATAAACAGCAAGCAGCAAATCAATAGCTAGAGACAGCTATGAAATCTATAGAATAGTTGAAGCTTTTGATACATCTTAAAACTTTTTTTAAATTTTATTTTAGAGCATATTTTTGGGGCGGTTTGAACAATATAGTTTTCTAAAACATCTTAAAATAGTTACTCAGTGCAATATCCAGCATGACCACCATCTCTCCGTCCCGATCCCGATCCTTCACTACTCTTACACTCATGTGAACTCTGACCCACCCGTTTCCTGTTTTTCAATCAACTAGGTGTATTTAAAGAATTCTTCAAGTTCAAATCTTTACCAGGTTTCGCCGTTCGTAAACAAGTGAAATTCTGAGTATTATTTAATGATTAACTTCATGGTTTGGGTCGTTTTGCTTTCTCTGTTTGTCCCGTTGTTCAACTTCTGTCGGTTCTGGCCACAACTCTGTTACTAAAGATTTTAGCGTGCACTTGCATCGTTTATCCTAAAAAATAATAATAATAAATAAATAAATAACTTGCAAAAACGCTTTATACTAAAAGTGTACAGAAAGCACGTTTAACAGGCCACAACCTTAACGTGTATTGTATTTAACCTGAGTGAAGGCAATGCAAATTGACCAAAATGTTCGATTTTGTACGATTTCATACTCATGATGTCATAAGAAAAGGTATAAACGCTAACTCTACCCCTAACCTTAACCTTTCTAACTTTTTATATGAATTAAGTTGTGCGAATTGGTGTAAATGTGCAAGTGTGAGATTTGGACTTTACCTGTAGTTGTGTATAAGCATGAGTATCTTCTGTGAGCATCAGCTGGCCAGAAACGTACAGTCCCCTCTGAAACTATGGGAACAGCGAGGGCAATTCACTTGTTTGTGCTACACCAAAGACTTTTGTGTTTGAGATCAAAAGATGGATATGACATGAAAGTAACGAGTTCAACTTTTACAGTATTTCCTGGTATTTAAATCTAGATGTGTTGGACAACAGAAAACATGGAACATTTTGTATCAGACCATACAATTTTACAATGAGCAAAAGTATAGGAAGAGATAAGTCTTGAAGTAAATTAAAGTAAATAACACTTTGGTTGAAGATCCCTTACTTGCAATAACAGCATCAAGCCTGTGACTTAGTGACATCAACAAATTGTTAGTTTCTTCTTCTGTGTTGCTTTTCCACACTTGTACCGCAGCTTCTGTCAGTTGTTGGTTGTTTCAGGGGGTTTCTCCCTTCAGTCTCCTCTTCAGGAGGTGAAATGCTGCTCAGTTGGGTTAAGGTCCGGGGATTGACCACTTTTTCTCCCAGATAGTTCTTTGTTGAGTTGGCAGAATGATTTGGATCATGATTTGGATGGTCTTACTGCACGATGAAGTTCCTCCTTGATTAATTTGGCTGCATTTCTCTGTAAACTGGCAGACAAAATGTTCCTGTAAACTTCTGAATTCATTCTGCTGCTACCATCATGAGTTATATCATCAATAATGATTAGTGAGCCTGATACAGAAGCATCTACGTTATGCTGTGTCTATTTCTCAGTATAAGAGTGGTTTCATTTTTTTTTTAAACACATTCCAAATTGTTTTATTGGCTATGCCCAATCTTGCAATGCTTCTGATTGATTTTCTCTCTTTCCTCGGCTTCAGAATGGCTCGCTTTTCTCCTGTAGATACAGTGGGGGGAAATAAGTATTGAACATGTCAATTTTTTTTTTTTTTTCAGTAAATATATTTTCTATGAGGTGATTCACATGAAATTTTCACCAGACTTTGGTAATAACTCAAGAAATCCACACATATAAAGAAATCCAAACATTAAAGTCCACAAATAAAGTGTAATAAAGAGGAATGACACAGGAAAAAATATTGAACACGCTAACTGAAATGTATTTAATACTTAGTGGAGAAGTCTTTGTTTGTAATGACGCTTCAAGACGCTTCCTGTATGAAGAAATGAATCGTCCGCAGTATTCAGGTGTGATTTTGGCCCGTTCTTCTAAACATACTGTCTTTAAATCTTGTTCAGTTGGATTCGAGTCAGGTGATTGACTGGGACATTCTAACACCTTGATTTTTTTTATCTGAAACCAATTGAGAGTTTCCTTTGCTGTATGCTTTGGATCGTTGTCCAGCTGGAAGTCCACCCACGTCTCATCTTCATCATCCTGGTGGATGGCAGCAGATTCTTCTCAAGAATCTCCCGGTAAAGGGCTCCATTCATCATTCCTTCAGTTATATGAAGTCTGCCAGTACCATGTGATGAAAAACAGCCCCACACCATGATGCCTCCACATCCAAACTTCACTGTTGGTGTAGTGTTTTTAGGCTGATGTGCAGTGCCATTTCTTCTCCAAACACAGTGTGTAGTATGACAGACAAACAGTTCAATTCTGCTCTCGTCTGACCAGACTACACTCTCCCAGTGTTTCATAGGCTTGTCCAAATCAGTTGTAGCAAACTTTAAACGAGCTTCGACATGCCTTTTCTTTAGTAATGGAGTCTTGCGGGTAAGCGTGAGCAGTGGAGTGCATTGCCTATTGTTTTCTCTGTGACGATTGCACCTGCTGCCTCCAAGTGTTTCTGGAGTTCTTTCCGAGTGGTCCTTGACTCTTGAGCTACTCTTCTGATTGTTCCTCTGACTCCCTGCTCAGAAATCTTGTGAGAAACTCATGTGGCCAGTTGATGACGGAGTGATGTTGCTTCCACTTGCTGATAATGGCCCCAGTGGTGCTTACTGGAGGATTCAGAAGTTTTGAAATACGTCTGTATCCAATTCCATCAATATGTTTCACAGCAATAATGTTGTGAAGGTCTTTGGAGAGCTCTTTGCTTTTACCCATCATGAGATGTTTCTTGTGTGACACCTTGGTAACAAAAAGCCTTTTTATAGACCATCAATTTTCTAACCCAGCTGATATTAATTTGCACAGATAGGGGGTATAATTACTTACAGATTTCAGCTGGTTCCTTGCCTTACCTTGTCTTGGAGAACTGCTTTTTCTTAGCGTGTTCAATACTTTTTTCCTTTGTCCTTCCACTACACATTGCACATAACTTTATTTATGATCTTTAATGTTGTGAATTCTTTATTTTTGTGGATTTGTTGAGTTGATGTCTGGTGAAAATTTTATGTGAATTTCCTCCACTGTAGTTTTCTGATCTTCATGTTGGTTTATCCTTTTTAACAACAAATGCAGTCTTCACAGGTAAAACTGAAGGCTAAAACCAAGAGTAGATTTTCAGAGCTATTTATTGTTTAAACAAACAATCTAACAGGACACACCTGGGCAACAAGAAACACCTCCCAGTCACATGTTCCAATATCTGATACAAAATGTGTTATGTTCGATGTCGTTTAACAGATCTACGTACAAAATACCAAGAAATAAAAGCTAAAATTCTAAACTCTCTTCTCATATTCATCTCTTGGTCTTCAGTCTACAGCAAAAACAAATTAATTGGCCTTCCCTTTCTACTAGTTTAGGAGGGGACTGTACATGGATGTCCGTTACTGGACCAATCCCATTATCCCGATAATGAGGCATTATTATGCTATTTGTGGACAGACATGCTCTACTTTTCTTTGATCTCTAACTACAGTATGCCATTTTGATGTGTAAGATCACAATAATAGTTTTTCCTATGCAGACCTGTCAACCTTTACGTATTTTGCATCCAGACTCTGCATTTTACAATCAGAGTATTCTGATATGAGTTATCATTCAAAATTATGGCAGAAGAGCAGTCTTGATTTTTGTCCCACAGATGAGCCAATCGATAAATTAATTCGAATGATTGACAGGCAGGGTTGGGAGGGTTACTTTAAAAAATGTATTCCATTGCAGTCACAAATTACTTCATAAAAAATGTAATCAGTAATGCAATCCAAGTATCACAACATGAAAGTGATATAATCTCATTATTTTTGGATGACTTCAAAGTCACGTATGTAAATAAAGTCAAGAATAAAACGATATGACCTAAAATACTTCCATTTAGAGCTTATTTTAGAGCTTAAAAACAAGTTCAATGTTTGGATTTGATGCAATAAGGTAAAAACAAACAAACAAACAAGCAAACAAATAAATAAAAGACCACTGTCTCTGATCTGGGTGACATTCACAAAAATCACAAAAGTTAGGGTGATCATGTTCTGGTTTCCCAAAAAGGTCTTAATAGCGTTCAAAACAGTGTTACTATGAATGTTGACTTCAATACACTGAAAAAGACACTATTAGCATCACAAAAAAAAAAAAAAATATATATATATATATATATATATATATATATATATATATATATATATATATATATATATAAATACAATTGTTTTCACTCTGCCCACTTTTTCCGACATTGTTTTGGATGTCCATGGAATAAAATAAACTATCATATGCCATGAGTGTACCTTCTGCCATCATTTACGGATACGAAGCAATGCGATAACATGGAATTAAAATGAACTTTTAAGGCCATGGGCATTGTTTCAACTGAAGGACAGCCGTCATTCACCGCTATTGTCAAGCAACTGACATCTTTGTGTGTTCGCTGAGAGTAGGCTAACGGTTGAAGGGCAGGAATTTGGCCTATAGTTGCTGCAAGCCATTTATAATTGATCGGTGTGCGAGAAGACGGGAATTACAGAGATTGGTTAAAGCAATGTAAATATGCCCACACATGTTGCAGTATTAATCCACAAGCACATCATGATGAAACTAAAGCCGAATCCCAGACATTTTCTCAAATATAGACGCTTTCTATATTAATAAATTTCTGTTAAATGAAATTTATTTGCACGTGCACCAGGAGGTTGCTCATGTCTGGCAAGAGAGAACCAGAGTCTATATTGTGTCTGGCAAGAGAGATAGAGAGTCTATATTGTGTCTGTCTATATTGTGTAATGTCAAAAGATTAGCCTATTTTGTTTGTTTTAAATGAAAAAAACAAATGTAATCCTGATAGTATTCCCACTTCTTTTTTACAAAATGTACCTGTAATCTGATTACTTTGTTTTTTGTTTTTTTGTATCCTGATTACGTAACACTTTGTATATATTCTGTTACTCCCCAAGCCTGTGGACAGCTGCCTAGGTGTTTTGAATGAATATCCCTGGAAGTCCTGCTTCTGGTGTTCTCGCCTAGAATCGATTTTCCAACTTGACAGATACATACTGACCCAGCGCTCTAGATGAAGGTAAATATCACGGTTTTGATTTCATTTATATGAAGTAAAATTGATCAATATATGTTCAACTTACTTAACGGCCTTGTTTTTGACCAAAAGAGAGAAAATGCCAGAAAAGATTGACTTAAAAACGAAATAACCAACAAATACATTAGGTAGGCCTACAATTAAGTGTCTACTGCGATTTATTACAAATAATTCGAATGGGAATGACAATTAGAAATAGATTTTTTTTTTTTTTTTTTCCTCTCCTGTGCTAGTCAGCACTCAGATGCGTCCAAACAGTTTGAACGGCAGATTACCAGTGAGACATGTCAGCCACGTGGAAACATTACATGGTTTCAAAACTCTCTTCGACAGGACTACGGATCAGTTCTAAATTCCAGTCGTCCCATCAATTTCAGTTAACAATTTCAATTGCAGTTGCTTTATTGCAGTTTCAGTTGCTTTACTGACAATGTTGTCTACCATGTTCCTCACCTATGTGCATAATATAATATGTTATTGTAAAGTATATGACTACATCAAATTCAAGTATCATCATAAGCACTTGCTTTTTCGTTACTTAATGTACTGTCCCTGCTGAAATATGTTCAGTGCTGCAGTCTGTGCTAATTAGCTAAATGAAAACTTTATGAACGTTTATGATTATAAATAAGCTGCTTGACTGCTTTAGTGAAGATATAACTATGGAAATCAACATATGTTGTAACAAACCTTTCATTTGATGTGACTAATTAGACAGTTTTCTGCTTACACGTATACAGGGGCATTTTGTGAGGCTTCTGAAGGCTTCGTTTTTTTTGTTTGTTTGTTTTTTTTTTTTTACTTGTATACCAATTTGTTTGATCATTTAAACATCCTGAATTTGAGGCAAAAAAAAAAAAAAAAACTTTTTTACTGTAAGGTAAATATGAAAAGAATCTCATCTGCATATTAAAACTTTGCAGAGGCCACTGGAAAACTAATATATTGCGCCCGTGTATGTGTTCAAGTACAGAACAGAAAGCATGAAGAGATGATATAAGCTTGTTTAAATCAGAAATAAAATACTTAAAACCTTGCCGTTACAGGAAAATAATCAACATTGGGCTGAACGTGAAGCAGAGTTACTTTCACCACCCCAAAATCTCAAGTGTTATGTATCTTTTATGCGGCAGGAATTTGCCAACAATTTCAGTGTTTTGTATTTATTAATGAAATACGTCATCCTTTTAACCCATTTATAGTTACATATAATGTCGTGGAACATCCGCACGTGGAATTAGTTCCTGTCATTACTTACGTTATAGCAGCTATAAACAGTGGTTCCGTCACCAGCCTCTTTTTTTTTCCTCTCTTAAAGTTAATAAGATTAAAAAACATCTGGGTTAACCGTGTTCCCTGAGAAGGGAACGTCACGCTCGATGTTTTGGGAATGACCCCTGGCAGAAACGGTGTCTGAATACGTGTGAAATCACGCAGATCTGATTGGCCTGCGTCAGTCAGGTGATGAAGTAGAAACGCATCATGAAAACTATATGAGGCAGCCGCAAACTACATCATTCAGCTTCTATTTATTTGAAGGAAGATTCAATTTGCAGGCATGACAAAATATGGTATGGCCAACAAGACGCAACGTCTCGTACGCTTCTTAGGGAATAGGGTTACATACATAACCGAGATATTCTCTTTCCAAGGGAACTCTATGCTGCATCACGCTTGACGCTTTGGGAACGAGAATAGCCACTATGCCATACTAAAACATGTCTGTCAAAAATGTCTGTGAAGTATATACAGACAAAAAAACTTCTTGAAAAAACATAGAATGTCTCGCCTTACAGCATACCCTCAGATAATACACTTCCCCGTGGACGAACCTCAGCACTAAGCATATAGTCGGTCGATAAGTAGCCACACCCCCAGTCTGCCGGTGAAAAGTCTCGTAACGCCCACACCTCAGTGACAGATGCTATCCGCACCATGAAGTGACGTGACATGAATTTAGAGCATACACTTCCCCCATGGGTGACACACACTATACACGGAATAAACAGACATCCACTTCCTGCAAACAAAGAAACCGAATGACGTAGTTTGTGGGTGCCTTATATAGTCTTCATGACGCATTTCTACTTCGTCAACTGACTGGCGTGATTTCACACGCATTCAGACACCGTTTCTACCAGGGGGTGTTCCCAAAGCATCAAGCGTGATGCAACGTAGAGTTCCCTTGGAAAGGGAACACATCTTTTCATCTTACTGAAGATTTCCCTGTGGCCTGAATCACTCTTGAACCTGGAGACTCCTTCCATTAATGCTAAATAATAAACATCATGTTACGGAAACCTTTGTGCCGATGATTACACATTTTAATTGGTTAAATAACAGCATGATGATTTTTAGCCCATTTATTATTAATCTTGGTTTATGTGGCAAGTCCCTGTGTATGACCTGTTACTATAGAAACAATAATGTATTAGAATCAGTGCATTAATATAAACCTGTCATTTGAATTACAGCTGGAACTACTGTTGAAGCTTTGAGAATTCAATACCTTCCATGGTATGAATTCTATTATCTGTTAGTAGGAAATGACATTTCTGCTACAACCCTTGGTGTTAGACAGTCTGTGCAGAGTGAAATGCTTATCACCTGCTGCCATCATCTCCAGTCTGCTGCTGCATTTCTCCATGCCAGCGGTGTTCGGATCCGTCTGGAATGAAATGTTCTTCTGTCCCAGATATGATGGATGGATTGACAAGTGTGATGTTGTCTGGCTTTCTACACAGGCTCCCATTAATTACATTTCCTATTAGCACCATCTGTGCAATGTGCTCTGTATTTCATACCGATTCCATTATTGCAGTGTTGGTTCCTTTATTTATTGGGGCTTTTTCTTCTTTGCCGTCTGTGTGATGTTGACAGAATGGGCCACGCGGGGGTATTAAATAAAATTAAGACACTCAAGACATCTTTTAAGCCCTGGTTATTTAACATTGGCAATAAAAGCACTGATATTTTAGTACCCATGTTGTATTTTTATTATTTATTTTTTTTTGCCAGGATTTGGAAAGCTTTCTTAGTTTTACTTCGAGAAGATGAATGTATTCCTACAGGCGGAACTGGAGTGCATACGCAGTGGATAATCAGGAGAAAAATGTGTCTTGAGTGTTCCTTTTCATTCTCTTCTTCTGTCCTTGTATTATATGCACGTAAGGTGTTTCAGATGAACATTTAATCGAATGTAAGTGCACTGTATTGTTTTATATTTAGAACTATTATACATAAAATCATATTAGTAAAATGTACAGAAAATCTTTTTTTTTTTTTTTTTTTTTTTTTTTTTTTTTCCCAAGTAAATGATTTCAGAATAAAAAGGGATGAATAAATAAAAAAAGGTACTGTGGAGCTGTCTGGCCTTGAATTGATTTATAGCATGTTCCTGTCTGAAGGAACTTAGTCTGGCTATAGCTGTGAGTGCAGGAATCAGTGATATAAAACATAATAACACCTTGTATTTCTGCTCTCAGAGTAAAGTGCACTGAGAATTTTTCCCAGCATATTTAGCTCACAGTAAATGACAGTCTGTTATATACAGACGGAGGATAAATTGAAGTTACAAATAAAACACAAAGTAGGTTAGAAAGGTGTTGGGCCACCAAGAGCCATCAGAACATCTTCAATGAGTCTCAACGTTGATTCTACAAGTCACTAGAACTTTAGTTTCTCAATCAACCTAAGTTTATAACCCAGCAAAAATAAGTAAAAATAAATAAAAATAAATGAAATAAATAAATCTTCCCTCACAGCAAAACAGAGCCATTGGTCCATCCATCCATCTTCTATACCGCTTATCCTTCTCAGGGTCACGGGGAAACCTGGAGCCTATCCCAGGGAGCATCGGGCACGAGGTAGTGTACGCTGGACAGGGTACCAATCCATCGCAGGATTGGACAATCACATACACATTCACACACCCATTCATACACTATGGACAATTTGGAAACGCCAATCAGCCTACCATGCATGTGTTTGGACTGGGGGAGGAAACCGGAGTACCCGGAGGAAACCCCCGGGGCACGGGGAGAACATGTAAACTCCTCACACACAGGGACCCGGTGGGAATCGAACCCCCGACCCTGGAGGTGTGAGGCGAACGTGCTAACCACTAAGTATGCAGTAGTACTGTTCAAAGGTCCCAAGATTGTCTACACTCAGTGCCCTAAATTTCTGCATCACTGTTTCAGTAGAAAAGATAATATTTGCAATTTTTAAATATTGTTAATGGTCAATAAAGGAAGTAAAAATCAGTGATAGACAACTGTACAGAGTTATAAAGCACAGTGCATGATTTAACAGACAGATTTGGAACACGCACAGGTTTGATAACCAGAAAATATCTGCCCAGGATGGTCACACCAAATACTCATTATGTAAGGAACCAAAAAATTATGGGATGATGGGGTGGTGTGATGCGGCTCAACAGCCCATGCTGATTACTGCCCAATGATTGTGTGATGTATTTATCTTATACTTATCACTTATGTTAGCAGCTATAAACAGTACTTTCTTCACCATGTGTCTCTCTTGAAATAATAAAACAAGTTTGTCCTGATACCAAGAAACCACAAAATGTCCTGACACTATAGTCTCCTCCTAAAAATGTGAAATAAACATCTCCTCGGCAACAAAAACCTCACCATGTTTATAATTTCACTCGATTTAAAAAAAAAAAAAAAAAATCATGTGGAGTATCAAAATCAGACAAAGTTGTATTATGTTTGAGTCGTTGCTTTATGCGTTAAGACATTTCCACAGTACAGTATATTCAAACATTAATATGGATTTAATATGGAGTTATTATTTCACACGGCTAGTTTCTGTGTTGTTTTTTTGTTTTTTTTTCTTCTGTGTTGTTGTCAAATTGTTGTTGTTGTTATTTGTTTGGCCGTTGTTGTTTGTTGTTACCCCTGAGATGGGGTCTTGATCAGGTTTATGTCATACAAATGGGTAATACAGTGTGTAAATAGAATACCTTTCCTTCATCTTTACCTTGTCTCTATTTCTGGCTTTCACTGTATCTGAACACCATTTATCCTTGTAATAGTAATAGTGTCTCAGAAATGGGTCTCTGTCTCACTGTCTTAAGGTTACGTAAGGTTTCTGGGTCACTGCTCAATATGAGAAGAACTGCTCAGGGAGAAAGTGCTGAACATGATGTACCAGTTATTCTTCAGTGGACAGATGCTACAGCGTGGGTTCACGTTGTAGGAATTTTCAGGCATACATGAAAAAAAAGAAAAGAAAAGAAAAGGTCTGATAACCACACTTGATTGGTCAGCAGAACCTCTATTTAATGGAATTCAAACACTGTTACTTCTTTAAATTATATATAAGAAATACACTTAACCATACTGTAGCAATTCCCGATGCTGTTGAATTCTTGATTCTGATCAGTCCGAAGGTATTGATGAATTTTCTATAGCAACAGCTCATCCAAAAGGACTTGGCAGATACTCCACGTAAACGAACATAATAAACTAATAATAATAAGCTGATATTAATAATAACATGATTTTTTAAAATAAATAAATAAATAAATAAAAACGTACCTATAGGGATAACAGGAACTAACATTAAATGTAACTATAAACGGATAAAAATTATAGCAGTGCCTTCATAACTAAGTAAAACATAATTTTTGGCAGATTGCTGTGGTAGAAGAGAAACAAATTACGTGAGGATAGGCGATTATTTATTAGAAAATAATCCACTTCCGGGTGGTAACAGTACCTCAACTTAACGTTAGATTGCGTCATACTAGCGCAAAGTTGATTATTTTCCTATGAAAACATGACCCTCATGTTGCATTCCATATTTGATGCCATCCGTCAAGGGGAATTAGCCAGATTATCTATGCTCCTTATCAAAATCTCTTCAGAGGAAATGGTAGAGAGATTGTGAATGCAGTATTGATTATGCATACACAACTGCTCACTCAAAATCTCATTAAGACCACTGAGCCTTCCTAAAATCTGTGTATGCTCACCAGTGTCTTTGTAGAAGTGGTTTTTTTTTTTTTTTTTGGTTTGTTTTTAAATGAGGGATTCTGACTTCCAGGCAGAATCAATTATCCTGTCTCATACAAACAAACAGAGAGGGATTTGGCAACAGTAACATAGCCAGACAAAAAGAGTTTTTGGACTGATGCTCAGGATCCTGCTGTGCATATGTACTGTATACATACACTCACTGTCCACTTTAATAGGATTAAGTTATTCAATCAGTCAATCATGTGGCGATAGCACAATGCATAAAACCATGCAGATATAGATCAAGAGCGTCAATTAAGATTCACATAAAACATCAGAATGAAGAAAAATTGTGATCTCTGTGACTTTGACCGTGGCATTGACGCTGGTGCCAGATGGGCTGGTTTGAGTATTTCAGAAACCGTTGATCTCCTGGGATTTTCATAATACAACAGTCTCTAGAGTTTACACAGAATGGTGTGAAAAACAAACAAACAAACAAAAAACATCCTGTGAGTGGAGGGTCGGTGGCCTGAAACATCTTCTTGATGAGAGAGGATCAGAGGAGAATGACAAGACTGGTCTGAGCTGACAGGATGTCTATAGTAATTCAAATAATCACTCTTTGCAAACGTGTTGAGCAGAAAAGCAACTCAGAATACACAAAACATCTAACCTTGAAGGTGGATGGAGTGGAACAGCAGAAGACCACATCAGGTTCCACTCCTGTCGATCAAGACCAAGAATCTGAGGTTACGTATCATGGGCCCAGGCTCACCCAATCAGGACAGTTGAAGACGGGAAAAAATACCATTTATTTCCTAATCTTCAACTGTCCACTTTGGGTGCGTGTGTGCCAATGATAGCCTCAGAGAGGCCAGACTGGTTTGAGCTGACAGGAAAGCTATGTGTACTCAAATAACCACTCTTTACAGTTGTGCTGAGTAGAAAAGCAGCAGCCGTGTGTAACGGCTTACTGAAACTAGACATTTGAAGACACATAGCTTATATAGTGGTGCTATATTATGCCATTATATTATAGCAGGCTAATCTGCATTGCCTGTATTTCTGAGTTCCTTGTGTTTCTCCATTTAGCAGTATTTACCGTACAAACTGATCTGCAAGTGAGACAGGGTACAATTCAAATTGTTAACTAAGAGAGATTTAGAGCAAAAGTCCCTACAGCGGGTCTCTGGCAATGCTGTGATATGAGCCACAAACCTCCAGTCACTAGAGCTAAGCTTAGCCCTTAGCACTTAGCCATATCCACTGAGCTACAACTGCCCCAGTACCTGTTCCTCATTGTATGATAAGGTATTTGTATTTATTTATTTAAATGATAAAATCACTATCCAATCATGTGTTTGCATTTGCATTCCCCGTGTGAGGCCAAACAATTCGATAAATAATTATAATTCAAGTTGCATTTTCCTGTATAACAAAATAGTCACAATTTTCCATTTCCTAATATATGATCTGTTTAGCATTGTCTAATTATCCTTTAAATTTCTATAAGGTATGTATTATGCAGCCTCATAAAAATACGCTGAATGTCGCTACTGCCCTTTTTCCCTATTAATTAAGATGTAGCAATAAATTATACACTTTATGCATGTAATATCCAACGCAGCTAATAAGGAAATGACCTTGTGTCCATGGATAATTTGTACTACATAATTTCATTTTCACTGTGTTCACAGGACACATCCTTATAAGAAGATAACTTATGCTTATGTCAAATTATGTCTTTAAATTATTCCTGGTAATTGTTTTACAAGAGGAGAATCATGGCATGCTATAAGAATGAGACTATGAATATTGACAAAATGTGTGTGAAAATTTCTGCAACATGTGCTAAGCATCAGCTACTTACATTTAACTTTGCATACAGAGTATACTCTGCTGTTCCCTCTACATCATGGAACACCCATGATTATTCCCATTAAATATTTCCTGGTGATGATTAAAACACGTCCTGTAAAGTTTTTATTGGATATGCACCTGCTAGACATCAGCCTGCTGAGTGATTTATGAAAACCATCGCATCATCTGCAATGCACAAAATACCACGAAGACATATTTAAGCAAAGGTGTCTGCCGATACATATGTTCGAATATTTCTGTGGAAATAAACTCATCCCAGTCAGTTACATAAAGACATCAATTTTGTTAGCTTTATGAGCTCTGTTACTGTTCTGCATGTACCTATACAACCACTACTACTGCAACCTCTAATACAACCACTGCAACCACCAACACACCCACCACTACTACCACTGCAACCACCAATGCAACCACCAGCACTGCCACAACCACCACCTCAAGCACCTATTTAACCACCACCACATCCACTACTGCAACTACCAACACCACAACCACCACCACCACCACCACTGTAACCACCAACGCAACCACCAGCACTACCACAACCACCACCTCAAGCACCTATGTAACCACCACCACATCCACCACTGCAACTACCAACACCACAACCACTACCATTGCATCCACCACCACAACCACTGTAACCACTAACACACCCTCCACCACTACCACTGCAACTACCAATGCAACCACCAGCACTACCATAACCACCACCTCAAGCACCTATTTAATAACCACCACATCCACCACTGCAACTACCAACACCACAACCACCAGCATTGCATCCACTACCACAACCACTGATGCAACCATCAATGTAACCACCACTTCCACCATTGTAACCACCAACGCAACCACCACTGCAACTACCACCACCATTGCAACCACCACCACCACCACTGTAACCACCAACATAGCCACCACTGGCACCACCAGCACTACCACAACCACCGATGCAACCATCAATGTAACCACCACTATCACCACTGTAACCACCAACGCAACCACCACCAGCACTACCACAACCACCAATGCAACCATCAATGTAACCACCACTATCACCACTGTAACCACCAACGCAACCACCGCCACCACCAGCACTACCATAACCACCGATGCAACCATCAATGTAACCACCACTATCACCACTGCAACCATGTCTACTACCACAACATCATCAACAACAACAACAACAACAACAACAACACAGGGTAACTCAACAGGCTAGGTAGAGAAACATACCCAGTGCACGTTTTATTAATAACCTTGTGAAGGTGTTATATCAAGCTTTAGTTTGGTTACTAATTTTGTTGTTTTTTAATCCAACATTTTTTAAAGTGTCGCTTCTGCTAGCTAGATAGTTAATAACAGCCACCAAATCGGCGCATAGTTTTCAACGAACTTGAAAAAACAACACCAGAACTCTCCTCATGCTTGAATGCTGGTAAGTTATACTGTATGTTTGATAGATAATATAATTCAGTTGGTAATTAATCTTTTACGTACATGTTAATGTACTATTATTTCTGTCATCCATTTTAAGTTTTCATCCAATGCAGCATTCATTGTTGTTTAACTGTGTAATTGTGTTGTAGGTTTATTACGTTTTTTTTTTTTTTTTTTTTTTTTAAATTTATATCATTGTTAAAGTTTAAATAAAAATGTATATATTGTTGTTCTTTTTACCTAATTCTTCTTGACGTTGCACTTCTCTGTATAAACAACATTCCAAAAAATATCGCATGACTATTGTTGGGTAAGGGAATTGTTATATTCTTATGCTTGCTATGTTTTACATAAACGGGGGAAAAAAAAAAAAAAAACACTTCTAAAAGCATTGTCTTTTATTAAAATATCTGATTACAGTAGACCGATTGAATTTGCAGAATGTAATCATATTTATCAACCGAGAAAGCCATTTAAATTAAATTAATTACGGTCGTTTAAATTAAGAAGGGCTATTGTAATGAGAATTATATTCTAATTAACGCAATTTATTTATTTATTTATTTATTTATTTATTTATTTATTTATTTATTTTTACAGTGGTTTATTGTTTGCGTAGGAAGAGTGGACAACGGATCATCTGGAAAGCCACATCATCCTCAAAGTAATATCCACTCTTTATTTACATGCACACTACCTCCGATGAATATTCAGCTTGAATCAACATGCGAAAGAGTCAAACTTTGTGTGGATCTGTCTCTTTGCCTTAACCGTAACACAATTAGCTCTCTTCTTACAATCATTAAATATAAGCAGCTGGCTGTGCTGGACATCCTAACTAAAAGTTAATTTTATCACAGCATGGACTGGCATTAATAATTCATTAAAGAGAGAATTAACTACTCATAATAGACTTCTCCAGAGTGTCTGAGCTCGTCTGCTTCGCCGCCCACAGTAGGTGGGAATTAGAGCTCCATTTTGGAATATAAATGAGTGTAAAAGTGCTTTCACAGTGAATATTTTCCCCTCAATTTTGTTGTAGTTTTCTTTTTTATGTGTACTGTAAATATACAATTCCTGACGCTTTTTTTTTTTTTTTTCTGGATGCCAAATTACAAAAGATGCAATGATCCCAATTTCTCTTTATCTACTTTTAGGTTTGTGAAAATCTGATAGTGTTTTAGGTCATATTTATGCAGATATAATGTATAGGGTTCACAAACTTTCGAGCACCACTGTATAGGAGTGTATGGTGTTGAAAAGGCATCTATAATAGAGAGTATGTGTGGTCAATAAAAACGAGTGCAGGATGTGAAATGCACCTTGACTTGCAAGCGAAAGGGAAAAGGACGTGCACGTGTCTCAGTGCTTGCAGAACTGAAGTGCTCATTCTCTTATGCAACAGTTTCTCTGCATGCCCTCAAATACCTTTGTGTGTGCAAAATTCATAGCAGATGGATCTCATTTTTAATGCTCATGCCCATGCGATCATTTTCTCCGTCCCCACACTCGCTCTTAAACATACCGTTTAAACGTTATAAGATCTAATTATCAGGTTACTTATTGTAGGAAGATGCTGCAGTTCAGAGCACAGTCTGCTTTGTTTTTTTTTAGCTGAATGGTGAAATGCTTTTATTCAGGAGTATCATATAATGAAATAATGAGATGATTAAGTCGGTGTGCGCTACAATAAATACACATTATGACTAGATGGCTAAATGTAATAAATAAATAAATAAATCTCAATGTATAATGTATGTTAATGGGCGGTATGTTAACACGGCGCGCTCCGAAGCTTGAAGCACGACCGTGTGCTTCCGGGTTTTACACTGATATTGACTTTGTTTACTTTTGACATGTGTGCATTTGTTATGATTTCTGTCTTGTCTCCACCCGTGTATTGTCATCGGTTGTTTCCCTTATGTGTCATCATTAATCTCAGCTGTTTTGTGTTTCACCCTTGATTACGTTTGTCGTTTAAACCCCTCGTGTCTCATCGTTCGTCGCGAAGTATTGAGTGTAATCACCGTGCCACACCGGTGTTATTTAGTTCTCGTGTCTAGTTTTGATCTCGCTTCCAGTTTCTCCTTTCATGCTTTGCCTAGCCTGTTTTATTCCCGTTTGCCGATCACCTGACCCTTTGCCTGTTTTGACCACGCTAGTGTTTCACAATTTGGATTTGTCTGCCTATATCTCTCATAATAAAGCTCTTTACTGCAATTGTATCTGCCTGCGCCTCTTTTACGTGACACTGTCAAACGCCTGATCCCTGTAATCCTCTCTCTTTTCTTACAGCTCTTTGGTCAGAGGTGTTTAGAGGGCATATGCTATGAATAATTTGTTGGACGAGTTTTTGGTGTCCTGTTTCTGCCTCCGAGCTAAACTTTGAGCATGGAAAATAAATCCACATCAAACATTCAACACAGATGAAAAAGGTAGTCTAATAGACTGGCATGGAGTTGTTTGAGGCCCAGTGCATTCCTGTTAAAATATTCAGCGCCAGTCTGTGCTTCGGTATAGTGATCATATTCCAGCAGTGTGGCAGGTCAGGTTTAAATCACTATAAACACCTATAAACATTCTTTCCTTTACCAGCCTCTCTTTTACTCTCTCTCCAAGTTAAAAAGTCAAAAATAAATAAATAAACAAATAACACGAATGTTTTCAATTATTAGTCCTAGATTATATAGAGCATCTACCATACAGGTCTCTGTGTATGAGCTGTTACTATAGAAACAATAATGTATTACAACAAGCACATTAATATTAACCTGCCATTCATGTTACAGCCAGAAATACAGCCGAGCTGTGCTGTTATAATAAGAGCACAGTCTAGGGTGAAGAAATCAAGCAGGAAATTATCTATAAAACTAGTAGAATACATAATCAAGATTAGAATAGTAAACAAATGAAAACTAAGAAATTAAATAAAAAATCTGTTTTTATATATATATATATATATATATATATATATATATATATATATATATATATATATATATATATATATATAAGTATTCACAGCGCTTCACTTTTCCCACATTTTGTTATGTTACAGCCTTATTCCAAAATGGAATAAATTCATTATTGTCCTCAAAATTCTACAAACAATACCCCATAATGACAACGTGAAAGAAGTTTGTTTGAAATCTTTGCAAATTTATTAAAAATAAAAAACAACAAATGCACATTTACATAACTATTCACAGCCTTTGCCATGACACTCAAAACTGAGCTCAGGTGCATGCTGTTTCCTATGATCATCCTTGAGATGTTTCTACAGCTTGATTGGAGTCCACCTGTGGTAAATTCAGTTGATTGGACATGATTTGGAAAGGCACACTCCTGTCTATATAAGGTCCCACAGTTAACAATGCATGTCAGAGCACAAACCAAGCCATGAAGTCCAAGGAATTGTCTGTAGACCTCCGAGACAGGATTGTATTGAGGCACAGATCTGGGGAAGGGTACAGAAACATTTCTGCAGCATTGAAGGTCCCAATGAGCACAGTGGCCTCCATCATCCGTCAGTGGAAGAAGTCTGGAACCAGCAGGACTCTTCCTAGAGCTGACCGCCCGGCCAAACTGAGCGATCGGGGAGAAGGGCCTTAGACGGGGAGGTGACCCAAAACCCGATAGTCACTCTGACAGAGCTCCAGCGTGTCTCTGTGGAGAGAGGAGAACCTTCCAGAAGAACAACCATCTCTGCAGAACTCCATCAATCAGGCCGGAATGGTAGAGTGGCCAGATGGAAGCCACTCTTCAGTAAAAGGCCCATGACAGCCCGCCTGGAGTTTGCCAAAAGGCACCTGAAGGACTCTCAGACCAAAGATTGAACAAAGATTGAACTCTTTGGCCTGAATGGCAAGCGTCATGTCTGCAGGAAACCAGTCACCAGTCATCATCTGGCCAATACCATCCCTACAGTGAAGCATGGTGGTGGCAGCATCATGCTGTGGGGATGTTTTTCCGTGGCAGGAACTGGGAGACTAGTCAGGATCGAGGGAAAGATGAATGCAGCAATGTACAGAGACATCCTTGATGAAAACCTGCTCCAGAGCGCTCTGGACCTCAGACTGGGGCGAAGGTTCATCTTCCAACAGGACAACGACCCTAAGCACACAGCCAAGATAACGAAGGAGTGTCTACAGGACAACTCTGTGAACGTCCTTGAGTGTCCCAGCCAGAGCCCAGACTTGAACCCCATTGAACATCTCTGGAGAGATCTGAAAATGCCTGTGCTCCGACGCTCCCCATCCAACCTGATGGAGCTTGAGAGGTCCTGCAAAGAAGAATGGGAGAAACTGCCCAAAAATAGGTGTGCCAAGCTTGTAGCATCATTCTCAAAAAGACTTGAGGCTGTAATTGGTGCCAAAGTTGCTTCAACAAAGTATTGAGCAAAGGCTGTGAATACTTATGTCCATGTGCTTTTTTTGTTTTTTATTTGTATTTTTAATAAATTTGGAAAGATTTCAAACAAACTTCTTTCATGTTGTCATTATGAGGTATTGTTTGTAGAATTTTGAGGAAAATAATGAATTTAATCCATTTTGGAATAAGGCTGTAACATAACGAAATGTGGGAAAAGTGAAGCGCTGTGAATACTTTCCAGATGCACTGTGTGTGTATATATATATATATATATATATATATATATATATATATATATATATATATATATATATATATAAAATATCATTTTTCAATCAAAATAAAGTTTTGAGTAAAATTGTATCTTTATTTAAAGCTGCCATGTTTTAGAGATGTATAAAAATAAAATATGAGTTGTTTATGGTGTAAAATCAATATACAACACATTCACATTTGTCATGTCATAAAAATATAAAATAACCCATTTTTTCTGCAATGGTTTGCAATAGAGATAAAATATGGGGAAGTTTAGACAAACAAGCCGAGTTATAACCTTGCATAGCCATATACGACCGAAATAAAGAATCATTTCAGGTTTTTCTTTCTTTTTTTTTTTTTTTTTTTTTTTTTTTTTGCTGTTGGTAATCTCATGAGTTTAAAAGCTTTTCCATGTAGACACTGCAGTCATAGATGCTAATTGTGAAGAATGTTTTTTTTTCCCTTGTAAATACCCAGCCATGTGTCATTAGAGACCCATTGATGCTGAATATATCTGATGTTCAAGCCACTAACGCGCTTTTCAATTGCTTCCAGAGCAAGCATGATTTTATTTATTACCATTATTTTGCATTTGCAAATTTAACATTGTGTTCTTAGTTATATCTCTGCACACAGATGTGGCCCTTTCGTTCCACTATGCATGCACATCAGGCCAGATTACAGTTCGTCAGTGAATCGCAGCGTTTCAGAACGTTTCTCGTTTGCTGCGTGTGAAATAAATCATTTGTGACAGTGTGTACTGCAAGCTGAATTGCATTTAATGGCATCTCGTTCAAACACATCATGTACGTTTGCACAGTTCATCCCACAGATGAGGAGGGAAAAAAAAGAGACAACAAAATAAATACCATGTGTAAGAAAATTTCATGTCGAAAAAATAATGCATTCGGTAAATGTTAAAGAGATCCCGGCTCAATAAGTCTAGTCTTAACAATTTCGATAGTGAGAATGTATTAATAATGCGTTTGGGCTCAATTTTGATGTTAGTCTGAGATCTTAGTGAGACTGTGTCATGAATCAACTCGGAAAGCATGGGTTTATTGGCAAAATGGATGCTGAACACATTATAAAAAACTGTTTCCAGTGCCTGAGAGCAAACCTCAACAATGTAAAAACATCCAAATGTTAAATACTCAGGGCAAAAACAAATATCGATACAAGAATGCATCAAGCACAAGAAAACATAAGGGAATTTAAAGTGGAAAACAGGTAGTCTGGTCCGATGGGAACAACTTTGAACTTGTTGTCCTTGTCACCAAGCACTACGTATGGCAGAAAGCCAACATTGGGAATCACCCTGAAGCATGGTGGTGGTAGCATCATGTTGAGAGTTATCATCCTCTAAACCAAGCCGTAATTGCGCAAAATATATATTTTATATCATAGATTCATTAGGAATCTGCATGTTCAAAGTTTGTGATTTTTTTTTTTTTTTTTTTGTATTTATAACCAAACCCGATTGATACTTTTTTTTTTTTTTTTTTTTTTTTTTAAGACTTGTTTTGATAGCTCCTTGGTATAAATAAAGACTTGGTAAATAATAACGTTGAACACTTTCACTTCAACATCACTACGAAAAAGTCCACACCACTACATACTCAACACTGTATATCAACGCTGCAATTTTACATGATAGATGCAAGTAATTAGGAAGCATTAGGGGAGAACGAGTCAGGTTAATAAAGAATAATAAACCAGGCTGAAGGAGAATAAATAATAATTTCGGTAGTGTGTGAAATGAATGAGACTGAAGTTGAACATAATAAGCCATCGAGCTTCGCAGTCCCATCATATGGAGAGATGATAACATGAACGGCTCTATTAGTGTGTCTGTGTGTGTGTGTGTGTGCAAATGGTTAGCTCATATATATATATATATATATATATATATATATATATATATATATATATATATATATATATATATATATATATATATATATATATATATACATACATATATATATATATATATATATATATATATATATATATATATATATATATATATATATATATATACATATATATATATATATATATATGTCTGTACTCAGAAAAAAAAGAAACATCCTCTGACATTAGACTGCTTTTATTTCCAGCAAATTTCCTGTTGTGTAAATATTTGTATTAATGTAAAAACTTTAAACATCTGAGACATAAACTGAACAAGTTTCACAGACATTTGATGAACAGAAATGAAATAATGAGTCCCTGAACAAAGGAGGGGTCAATATCAGAAGTTACCGTCAGTATCTGGAGGCCTTCAGCTGCTTTAAGTACTATGGTGCATGTCATCCTCATGGACTGCACCAGATGTGTCAGTTCTTGCTGTGAGATGTTACCCCGCTCTTCCACTGAGGCATTTACAAGTTCTCCATCACGTCTGGGGGACATGGGAGACACACACGGTTACATGTAATTTTCCACTGCAAGGACGATCAGCTGTCCTTCCTGTCTTAGGAGTCTTACATTACAGACATTGCAGTTCTGCCACATCTGCAGTCCTCATGCCTCCCTGCAGCAGGCCTACGGCATGTTCACGCATGTCAGCAGGAACCCTAGACATCTTTCTCTTGGTGTGTTTCAGAGTCAGTAGAAAGGTCTCTTTGGTGTCCGAAATTATTGTACCTGTGACCTTCATCGTCTCCCGCCTGTAAACTGTCCGTGTCTTAAGGACGGGTCCACAGCCGCATGTGCAATAATTGTTCATGGTTCATTGAACAAGCAAGAAAAAACATCGTCTAAACCCTTTCCAATAAAGATCCATCCATCCATCTTCTATACCGCTTAATCCTTTTCAGGGTCACGAGGAACCTGGAGCCAATCCCAGGGAGCATCGGGCACAAGGCGGGGTACACCCTGGACAATCACATACACACTCACACACCCATTCATACACTACGAACACTTTGGACATACCAATCAGCCTACCATGCATGTCTTTAGACTGGGGGAGGAAACCGGAGTACACGGAGGAAACCCCCGCAGCACGGGGAGAACATGCAAACTCCACACACCCTGGAGGTATGAGGTGAACGTACTAGCCTCCAATAAAGATCTGTAAAACTTATTTGGATTTTACAAAATACAGTCTCCTGAAAAATTGGCGTTTCTTTTTTTGCCGAGTTTACACACACACACACACACACACACACACACACACACACACATATATATATATATATATATATATATATATATATATATATATATATGTATGTATATATATATATATATATATATATATATATATATATATATATATATATATATATATATGTATGTATAAAGAACTAACCATATGCTTTCATGAATACATTAAAAGAATTCTAATAGAGTAGTTACACTCACTTCAGCATACAGTTTAATACTTGAATGTTTTAACAGGCTTACTGTTCCACAGCATAACGTGTATGAACATAGCCCGTATATGGCCTTGGGATATTAAAGATGTATCCCCCTTAAACAGCACATACATTAATCTTTTATTACACATATATCCAGTTGTACTTTGAAGTCCCTGTAAAATCTAAATGGATATTTTAGACCCTATTGGCGATGTAGAAAGAATTAAGGCAGTACATATTAAGAGAGAGAGAGAGAGAGAGAGAGAGAGAGAGAGAGAGAGAGAGAGAGAGAGAGAGAGAGAGAGAGAGAGAGAGAGAAATGTGTTTTAATTTGCAGTTTATAATTTCTGGGAAAACAGTGAAAAATCTTTGGATGAGTCATTCTGTAGTCATGACAGCTAATGGTATGAGAGTACAGAAACACCTACTTCATATCATATACTGTACACAATGTGAGGGGGGTTGTCACATGAAATCTTTTTTTTATTATTATTATTATTATTATTGCAAACAGGTGTCAGAAAAGTGTTTAATTTTTCTACATAAACTCAATTTCATTCAATGCAAGTGTTGTGGTGCTTATCAACTCTCTGGATTCGATTCAATGCGATTCTAAATTATGTTACGGTTTTTATTAGACTGAGCCTCATATTTACTCCCAATAAATTGCTTTGCCTTGTTTACAGTTTTGTTATGTTTGTTTGCTTGTTTGTTTGTTTGTTTGTTTTTCTGGGCTGGAACTTTATAAGGTTGAAAAGATTGACTGTCAAATAAAGTGCACTGCAGTGAATCCCCAGCTTGTTAGTCAGCAGAGGTCAGTGCACAGGGTCAGCCATGATATTTTTATGGCTAATACAGCACTGCTTTTACAGCAAATGCAGCTTATCATGTTCGCCAGAAAGCAGAAAGAGTAAACTCCTCCGCCTTGAAGACTTTCCTCTGACAGAAGCTACAGCTTGATCTCTGACTGTTACAAAGCGCCGACGACGATCTCAGTATCGTAGTTTTTAAAGAAATTACAATCATATCATACAATATCGATACTATAATATATAGAAGTACAGTACGGGGAAAATCCCAGCTTGTTAGTTAGCTGAGGTCAATGCACAGGGTCAGCCATGATATTTTTCACAGCTTATACAGTATGAAAATTGTTTTCCATTAACTTTGCAGCACTAAAACTGTTATGTTAGTGTGACCCAACATGACCCGGCAGCATTAGAGATCCTTTAGCACTTTCCCATCAGTGTATTCATTATTATCAATTAGATGACTCCAACATGCCTATAAAACATTACAGGGCAGCTAATAAAATGTGCAGGCTTGCAGAGTATCTTAGTATCTGATGGATTACATCATTTTGTTTTATACATATTTATGTTAAAAAATGAATTCGTCATGGAAATAAAATCCACCCCTAAGATTTATTGCCGGATTAATCATCTCCATCTCGCATACGATTTTCTTAAGCTGCACTAAGTTAAAATCAATCTTGTGCTGTAATAATAATAAAAAAAAAAAAAAAGTTGCATTAGTTTTACATTTTAAGGGCATGAAGTAAAGCCTACGCTGTGCACTGCATAATGTCTCACTTATTGCTGATTTAATTGCATCACCTTGGTGGAAAGAGAAAAAAAAAGGTCAGATTTTTTTGCGACTACATTATTATTATTATTATTATTATTATTATTATTATTATTATTATTATTATTATTATTATTATACAATGTCTTGGCTTAATTTTTACTTACAATGGCTATAACGGCTATTTTGCATTTGAATATTTAAAAAGCGACGTGTTCATTAGGATCATCCGTCAAGTACGAGCATTTGTCACCATAAATCTTTTGTGTTTCTAAATACAGCTTTTCCAAGTCTTCCCTTCCTTCCTTCCTTCCTTCCTTCCTTCCTTTCTCATCACGAAGAAACAAACTGCCACATTGTGATAATAGCAGCATTTCTTCACCACAGCAGGAGATTTTAACAGTTTAACTCCTTCCTTCTGAATTCATACAAAAAAACATGAAGCTCACAACACATCTGGCTCGTGCAGCTGTATATTCCCCACCCAATTTCACACAGAATGTGTGCATATTGTACCGAGTGAGTATTGAACTTCATACAAATCAAGCTACCAGACAACGTATGACACTATGAAGCTCTCACCTTGAACTTAGATTTACATTAATTCATGTGAATAACCTTTTTTTTTTTTTTTTTTGTTCTTTTTAATCCAAAGTGCTTCATACGAGGCACAATCCGACGTGATCATACGAACAGCCGAGTAGTTCTCTGTTAAAAGGCTGAACATTGGCTCTCTGACAATTTTTCCCCAGTGCCCTTATCTCACAATAATCTCTTAGCATAAAGAGACATTACATGAAGATATGAGGTTTGCCATTTGAAAATATTTGGTGATAATTTATTTTTTGAGTGGAATTTAATTGGGGTCAAGCCATTAACTTTACTTCTGACCTTCCGTAAGCCTGAATGGTACAATCATTTATCCTGAACCGGCAATTGTCAAGCACCGAACTAAACAAAACAAAATGTAAGCACTCAGATTTGTTAATGTTTCGTCACATTTACGCAGCTGCTAAAGCATAACCCTGCTTTCCTATCAGTTCCATATGTTTAGGGCTCAGCTGAATCCAAGGGCATCATGTGAGCAAAATGTGAGCTTCTCCCCAAAATGTCAGCATTTAAATGGATTTAAAATTTCACTCTACATGGCAAGCAAGCATCGCTTTAGGGCCTGGTGGAGTCAGCTTGTTCCCTCCAGAAATAAACAGATTGTTAAAAATGTAACTCTAGTGCTACACTGATACTGAATTTTATAAGGATGTAGTTAATTAAATTGAATTCCATTTTATTTTTATACATGTATGTATCATCTTCCATTATAAGCAGCTTTACAGAAGTCCAGGTTATGTCCGGTGGCTTAGTGGTTAGCACGTTCGCCTCCAGGGTCGGGGGTTCGATTCCTACCGTGGCCCTGTGTGTGCGGAGTTTGCATGTTCTCCCCGTGCTGCGGGGGTTTCCTCCGGGTACTCCGGTTTCCTCCCCCAGTCCAAAGACATGCATGGTAGGCTGATTGGCGTTTCCAAATTGTCCATAGTGTATGAATGGGTGTATGAATTGGTGTATGAGTCACTGCACCCGGGGGCCATCTTCAGTCGTCTCGACTCAGTCTTGCCACTGGGTCATGGCGGTCACCAGGAAGTGAGAGCGAGGTCGATGCTGCGCAAGTCTTCCTCACTTTAATCCAATTCACGCGCAAGTCGAGTTCCAGTTTGTGTTCTCAATAACGGAGGTGGGAATGGAAACTTCGGTCTTCGTCGAAACACTCCTATGTGTGTGTGTGTGTGTGTGTGTGTGTGTGTGTGTAATTGCTGTATGGTGAAGTTTTCTGTAAGGAGACTTTAATCTGGCTTTTTTTTTTTTTTTTTTGCTTGTTTGTTTTGGAAGAAGCGTTCAGTGTCTCCAGCTGTAACTTTATTTTCAGACAGAGGAAAGTAAGTCGTCAGGACTTGCAATTTTTCACTAACGAGCTGTAGTCTTTGTCTTGTTAAGTTCGAGAGACAGTAAAAAAAGAGGCTGGTGAGTGAAAGTAAAAAGAGAAGCAGGTGAAGGAAATTTAAAAAAAAAAAAAGTTGGTGAGGAGTGGAATGTTAACGTAAGTGAATCCAGTGGTTCGGTGGACGTTCCACAACATCAGCCTTGACTATATACAAATAATTATCATTAATGACTAGAAATCCGGGTGGCACAGTGGGTAAATGGTTGGGGGGGTTGGGGGTTCAAATCCTGCCTCCACCCTCTGTGTGTGTGGAGTTTGCATGTTCTCCCCGTGCTTTGGGGCTTTCCTCCAGGTTTCCTTCCCTAGTCCAAAGACATGCATTATAGGCTGATTGGCATTTCCATATTGTCTGTAGTGTGTGAATGCGTGCGTGATTGTGCCCTGCGATGGGTTGGTAAATAAAGTACAAATAAAGTAACCAATTGCTTCAGTTATTGCCTTCATCTGGCTAGAAGAATGACAGAAATTGCTAATATTAGCATTACTTGGTGAATATTTTACTGCGGGCTTCCATCCGGTTAACATTACCTCATGCTGCCTTTGTAGGCATGCCAGTGTATTTTATGACATGGCTGGATGTTTTGCACCACTTAACAGTGCTGAGCTTTTGTTAAATCTAAAGTATGAGCACTATAGTCTATATGATTCCAGCAGTAGGTCTTAGGTACAAATCTACAGGTATTCCACAAGGCTCCATTCTACGCCCAGTGCTCTTTTTCCCCCCCTAAATATGCTACCTCTGGGTGTAATTATTTGTAAACATGGTATTCACTTCCACTGCTATGCTGATGGCAGACAGCTGTATGCTTCAGCAAAGCCAGATGACAGAAATCAGCTTAAAGAAGGCCCATCTGTCGGCGCTTTTGTAGACAAACCGTTGACAGAATTCGCATTTCATCAAGACGTGCATTTTTATTTTGCTGCCTGCCCTTAAAACGATTTGGACGGTTAAGTTTCTTAAGAAAGGCATGACAAGTCATTAGCGGTTCATATTTCTTCCCTGCGTCTCGGCGAGCTCTCCTCGGTGAAGCTCAGTTAAGTATGATAGACATGCTGAAATGTTCTCTTTTGATCCGGAATTTAATTTAGATCATAGCGGTAACTCTCAGCATTGCTCACAGAGCAGAATGACACAAGGGCAAATTAAAGATGCCTAAGCAGAGATCATAAGAACCAATAAGAAGCAGCATTCGCTGATTGAAATGTCACATGACGGGACAACGGATTTAACCCGATGTTATGTGTTAACATAACATAATGTGTGAGGGGAGATTTTATATAAATCGTGTGTGTGTGTGTGTGCTGTGTGTAGAAATTCTCTTTGTGAGCTGTGTGTAGAGTCCAGTGGTGTGTCAGTGCAGTGTAATTACCCGTGTGACGTCGGGAGGCTGACGGTGCGATGTTCAACTCTGCAGCTGTCTGAAATTACTGCGGCGTATCACAATCTGCCGAGAGAGCCGAGGAAACCATGATCATCGTCCTTGCGAACAGCGTGCCTCTAGGAATAGCTATTGTTCTGCACTCATATACAGGAAGTGCATGAAGAAATGGCTTGGACATGTGTCTGTAAGCATTATTTTGATATATTTCATATAAAGCTCAGCAGTCAAAATGGCGTAGATATCGTGAGTTCAAGTCCCAGGACTGGGTGGGTTTAAATCTCTTGATCTTCAGCCACGCTTCATTTGATTCTGCCGCATTTCTAAGCTGTTTCGTGTTTAAAGCATCTGCCAAATGAATAAATAATTATACAACAGAGGTTTTGGAGCATCTCGAATTTTAGTAATTGTAAGCAATCAGCTGCTCATTAGCATCTATGATAGTTAAAAGGAATATCTAAGTGACTTCATTTATTTTGGTATTGATTAGTTGATTATGTTCCACACCTGCTGAGTGAAATAGATGAATACTCGGTTGTTTCAGCTCATTTTTTTCTTTTTTTCTTTTTCTGATTCGTTACATCCTCTCCGTCTTAATCCACTTCATGATCTTATCTCATAATAAACTGGCAAAACTATAGCGTATGTGACATTTAATCAGCGTGATGTCGCAATCGATCCTAATTAGACAGGACATTTACAGGTCTTTTTAAAACTCTCGATTTATTATAGGCAAGCTCATTTTCATTATTCCTACATCTGGGCTGATGAGTAGTGTATAGAATTAGCGGTTCTGTCATGTCTTTTCATTTAACAGTGGGTTGACGGGTGCAATGATCGCGTGAAAGCATCACTGTCGAGGTGTTACGTCTGTGCATTAGGGCTTAAAGAATGTATTGTCTTCCATATGAAAGCACATGTATTTACATTTATTAATTTCACAAGCGCTTTTTTTTCCAACACGACTACCATACAAGTGCTACCAGACAAGATTTATTTTTTTTTTTTTTAATTGAGTGCCTGAGGACATGTATTTAACTCATTCAAATCACAACGTAGTATTCAGTTAATCAACTCAAGTCACTACCCTTCCCCACCAGCAGGGGTCACAATCCGTAACACGACCTCTGACATCCCACTTCCCCTTCACTTCCGACTCTCAAAAATATGCATTTGTATAACATAACTTTACATATGCACAGAGCACATGAATTCATTTTGAAGTCGTCTGTAGAGAGAGTTAGGATCCATGTGCAGAAGTGCTTGAGTGTGAAATCCAAACCTACAAAACAAAATGACAGTCCAGATCAAAGTCTGTAATCAGGCAGTAGTCAGTCGCAGGATAATCCAAAAAGAGAAATGGCAAATAAAAAGGGCAATAAAAGTGAAATAAAAAGGGCAATAAACGATCAGTAGAATAACAAGACTCAGAAATTGCACAAGCGTAATGTCTGTCAAGACTTTGCAATGAATGTTCTTTTATTCCTACATTTTCTACCTGATTTAGTCAATTCCCACCCACCAACCAGCTCTCCTCTATCATACTTACTACTTACTACCAAGCAGAGAGGTCGAAGGCTAACATGTGCTTCCTCTGAGACACGTGAACGCAGCCAGCTGCATTTTTTCAAACTGCTGATTATTGGTTTTGGCTCAGGGGTTTGGGTTTTTGGACTACCACTCAGCAGGTTGTGAGTTTGAATCCTGGTACCCCAAGTTACCACTGTTGGGCCCTCGTGAAAGGCCTTAAACCCCCAACTGTTCAGCTCTGAAAAAAATTCTGCCCAATGAATTAATAGAAATTTGTTCCAATAGAAATACATACGATATTATATGGTACGTGTTTCAATAGTATTATATCTCATATTTATATATATATACAGTATGTAAGTTGTTTCCTGGCTAACATTCCACATACCTACAACTACATAGCTACATACCTTTACTGTTCTCTATAGTTACTGAGTAATCCATAGTAATTACCAAAGAATACGCTTTAAACATTCATCTGTCATTTTAATGGGTTGAATGCATGTTTGGAGCAACACCTACTACTGAATGTACTTTTTGTTTTTTTATCCTAACTTTCTGCAACCTAATTTCTTCATTTCCCTTTTATCCTCTCGGAGTCCTAATGCATAGAATTCCCATTTCTCCAGCGATGCTTTTGAGCTATCAGTGCACCTGTCAGCCCACTGCTAAATGAAATGGTATGACAGAAGCGCTGTTGTATTTGAGCTTGAAATAGTGACACAAAATGAAAACAATCTATTTTTCCATCATGGTTTCCTGCACATTTGACAGATTTGGGAACTGCGGGAATTGCGTGTCGTGTAATACCGGAAATTATGTCTGCCTTTTGCGCAGGATGTTTTGCAGATCCCTGAAGACCGTGGTCTAAGAAGATGAAGAGCATCTTTGAACAGAAACACTCAAATGCGTACCAAGCTGTATCCGACGAATCGCAAATAATATAATTGCCATTGGTTGAGTTGCCATTTATTATACAGTAACAGGAAGTAAATATTCTTTATTCAAAGGTAATAATGTTAACATGGCATAGTTTAACTGCTTAAAGACTCAGCTTGCATCTTGACTGGCTTCATGTATTCATGCTAGTTCATGCTTTCTTTAACTGCTTCTCCGTGTAACATATTTCATAATTTACCATTTCATTACCACTGAATCTTAAATCATATCACTGATAGCATCCTTGCTAATGTTTTCCTTTGTAGTTCGCTAGCAAAACACTTGTAGTGATCATTTTACTTTGTCAGTCTTCTGTCATAAAAGTCTGCCAGATTAGCTTTGTTATGACGTTTAACGCTAAACCCCTAAACAGTTAAAGTCATCTATTTTAATTAGCTAGTAATCCGTAAAATGATTATAACTCGCGTGTAAAGGCTAGCTTTGTTGTGTTGCCTACAATCACCTTCCAACCGTCATTTTTCCTCATGTCACAAAGCCATTTTCCCTCTGCTCATCGGCAACGGAAAGCAATAAAAACATGCCGTGCTTTAGAAATTCAAAACACAGATCAGCTCCGCGAGGTATTATCCGTAGACTCGGCCGTCGTTGTGTTTAAACGGACGTAAGTTTTCCTCACAGACCCAGAAGTCTAAAAAGGCCGCAAAATAAACCCCAGATTTGCTGTAACCTCTGTCAGAGCTGCCGTCACAGGAAATTAATCAACACCTTCTCACACATCAGGAACATTAATAAATATGAATAACTTTCCAACACAGATATTATCCGTAAAAGTCAGACAGATTGGATGAAAAAAAAAAAAAAAAGAAAGTTAATAAAGCCTGAGCTGTGAATGCATCCATATAGAACTAAATATTTTATGCTAATGGTTATTTAATGATTACATTTTAATAGCTTGATATTTCAAGAATTTCAGTGTTTCTCAGGCGTCACTGACTATGTGATGACTCTCCATGACTTTTGATGATTAACACAGAGTAAAAATAGAGTTCGGATATACCACAAAGAAAAAAATCATTATCACAGGTTGTGTGTGTGCATATATATATATATATATATATATATATATATATATATATATATATATATATATATATATATATAAACACACTCTCTCTGAGCCATGAGATGAACTGCCATCTTATCAAGCCACAAGCCGCCAGTTTCTTATTAGAAAAACTTCCCTGTTACGCTTTATCACATCTTATGATACGCCAACTTTTTCACAATATATATATATATATATATATATTGTTATTGTTGTTGTTGTTGTTGTTCCTTTTTTAATTCCCATCCAGGCTTCCTTTATGCTTAAAATGTGTACAATACATTTGGTTGAAAACCGATTATTTATGAACCTTAAGAATTATTTTTGCACAATACTGCTGAAATCAACGTGTGCTCAATTAAGTTCACCAAATTATCCGATGTTTGCCGAGACTACCTTATCATAACACTCCAAAGCAGCGCTTTCTGAAAAATCTGCACAGTGTACATGAAAAGCCTTTGAGGTGTGAACTTCACATGTACGCATCAATCCAAGAGATTGCACCTCAGATTGCTCCAGCTCACTTCCCTTAGCACTCAGTTTAGGGTTTTTTTTTTATTTTTTTTTTTATTTTCCGAACAGATGACTGCCTCGTCAGAGAGGCACGAATCTATTAAGATCCTAAAGAACAACGCTAATTTGTGTGTGAAATCTGATCATTTGTGTGTGACGTTAGTGAGCATGTTGTTAAAAAAGAATAATTGCTTAAATTATATCATACAATGTTATGGAGTGAAGAGATGTAAATGAGATTTATTTAGCATTTGCTAATTGTTCTCAATAGCCCTGGAGAGTAAAACTGAATCTCACAACACATTCGGAAGTAATAAAGCACTTGGAGGTGTGCTGATATTGGAAAATAATCGGCAGAGTTGGTGAAATGTGGACCATTGATGAGCAGAGTTAATATTACCATCTCGAAGTTGATTATCTTTCAATAACATCACAGTTTGATTCAATTTCTCAAAGAGTTGTTTTTAAAATAAGTTAAGAATTACCGTGCTTTTTATCCATTTATAGTTACATTTAATTAATGTATGACTGTTACCAGGCACTGACAATGGAGACTCCATATATATATATATATATATATATATATATATATGACGTATAATATGAGTTTGTGCAGCTGCAACCAAGGACAGCCGACAAGAAAGTTCTGTCAGTGTCAGAAATATTTTATTCAAATCTACAATACATTTACATTTATTCATTTAGCGGACGCTTTTATCCAAAGCGACTTACAAATGAGGAAATACGAGCAAAGTGATATATCAAGCGGAGAACAATACAAGTAGTGCTACCGTACAAGATCTTTAATTGAGTTCTAGAAGAAGCAAAGTGTGCAGAGTCGAGGTGTAAGGGCCAGAGTAAGGGTTTTTTTTTTTTGTTTTGTTTTTGTTTTTTTTTGTTTTTTTTATGAGTTGGTTAGGTGCTCACGGATGAGGTGGGTCTTTAGCTGTTTTTTGAAGATGGTGAGAGATTCTGCGATCCGGATTGACATTAGAAGTTCATAACACCACTGAGGGACGGTCAGTGTGAAGGTTCTGGAAAGGGATCTTGAGCCACGCTGAGTAGGTACTACTAAGTGTCGGTCGTTAATCGATCGCAGATTGCGTGAGGGAACGTAGGCCTTCAGGAGAGAGTTGAGGTAGGGGGCGCTGTTCCAGACAGGGTCTTGTAGGTGAGCATCAAGGCCTTGAATTTGATACGGACGGCTTACAGGAAGCCAGTGGAGGGAGATGAAGAGGGGTGTGACATGGGTTCTCTTGGGTGGTTGAAGACAATGCGTGCTGCTGCATTCTGAATCATTTGAGCCCGGACTAGTATCTGTGTAGTCTGTTCAGTGAGACAGGGTCTGATTCTCTTGATGTTGTACAGGATGAACCTACAGGATCGTGCAGTTGTTGAAATCTAAAATCCACCAATATGATGACAGGATATGATTACCCAATACTCACAGGACAGCTGCAAACACAGTAGTGGTGATATCGAAATGTAAACAAAAGATATGTGATTCGAAAGTAAAGAGGTTTGTTGAATTGTGGCAGCAGACAGAACGTCTCAGCACAGTAAATTCATGACAGGACAGTAAAGGGATGTGACATTGAAAGAAACAGAGGACGAATTACAGCTTCCAGGTGTGTAGCTAGCTAATTAGCAGGCAAACGATTTGTTCTTTATTCGGGTGAAAATAGATAATGTGTGTTCCAAAATTCGGCCGGTGATGCCATCACATATGCAGTGATGCATATTCACTGACTTGCCGTGGTCATTCGCATATTAAAATGTGTTACCGGAAGAAGGAATATTTTATGTAAACACTTAGAACAGTGTTTGGAGTAATGGTGATCTGTGATTGGTTGTCGGGAACAATGATGATCTGTGATTGGTCATAAGAAACAATGATGATCTGTGATTGGTCATCTGGAACAATGATGATCTGTGATTGGTCGTCGGGAACAATGATGATCTTTGATTGGTTGTCGGGAACAATGATGATCTGTGATTGGTCGTCGGGAACAATGATGATCTGTGATTGGTTGTCGGGAACAATGATGATCTTTGATTGGTCGTCGGGAACAATGATGAGCTGTGATTGGTCGTCGGGAACAATGATGATCTGTGATTGGTCGTCGGGAACAATGATGATCTGTGACTGGCGTCGGGAACAATGATGATCTGTGATTGGTCATCAGGAACAATGATGATCTGTGATTGGTTATCAGGTTACAATGATGATCTGTGATTGCTTGTCAGGTTACAATGATGATCTGTGATTGGTCGTCGGGAAAAATGGCAAAATGCTGTGATGTAATAGGAATCAAACACTTCAGGATGTACAGGGAAAACAATCAACTTTGGGGATTTTTCAATATCAGCACATCTTTTATCCCTTACCTAATATTGAGAACTTTTAATGAAAAAGTTATTTAATTTTCTCCATCCCACGATGATTTTGAGGCTTCAGTAAATCACGCTGCAGGTTCTTAATGAATATATTTGCATAGGTAATCTAACATACAAAGTGGACAAGAGGGTTTTTTTTTCATTCATGTGACAGACACATCCCTAGAACCTGTTAGGAAATTTGCATGCATGTTTCATTTTTGCAGGTGTTATCGAGTTTGCAAGTTTTTTTACGCACACGAACCTTCCGTAAACCAGGGCTGTATGAGACTGTGATTGCTCGTGATAAATTGTTCCATGGCTGTCAAATCATCAGCGTTTGAGGAGCCATCATGTGTTAATGTTCCACAGTGGGGATGTTATTCTTAAAATGGCATGGTGTGATTAGTTTTAATGAGGATGCTATTATGGAAAAAAAAAGCATCGATGTTAAAAAAAAAAAATTATAATAATAATAATAATAAAAATTGACAGGACTGGAACATAATAGAAAGCAAATTGTTTTGTTTACGTCCCTATCAATCAGAGCTTGTTTGAGTGAGTGAGAGAGCAGGCAGGCGGCAGCGAGGAGACGAAGCACTTCTCAGAAGGGCTGGATCTAGAGTGGAGGACGTCTGAAGAAATCAACAGCGAGACAGAGAGAACAGGCGGAAGGAGAAGGGCTGGGAATGAGCATGTAGCTGAAAAACAGGAGTGAGGACAAAAAAAGGACTTTTTTTTAACCTTTCTCTGTTCCAACGTGTGGTGTAAGAGTAAATCTCAGGCTGTCGACATTCATCTCAGAATCATACACACACACACACACACACACACACACACACACACACACACACACACACACACACCCAGGACCACAGGGTCCTCAAGGTGAAGAGGGCTGATGATTCAGAGCTGGCCTGCGTAGCCTCTTTCCATTCTCACTCACACTCTGTTTGGCTCCTAATGCAAACCGACATTTCTATTTATTTCCAAATGCATTCGCAACCATGCGCGAAAACCCAAAGTGAAGCTTCTGCCACAGTCGCGCAGGCCGCGCATTCACAATCCCTCAGGAGGAATTTCAGACCTTCCGAATGCATATATGCATTTTCAGGCATTGTTCAAATACAATGAAGGACTTTATATTTGTTTTTTTGTTGTTGTTTTGTTTTGTTTTTTAAGGGCTGAAGCCTGAACTCTGTAAACTTGTTTTTCATGAATTCACCCTCCTCTCTCTTCTCTCCTGCATACCTATTCAATTCCAGCCAAGCCGTGGAGGAAGGACTGAAAGGAAAAGTATTGAAGGTGAAGGCGAATACGCGTACGCCGGCAGCTCCTGATTGATTTCTGTCCCGATGGGACATTTCACGAGGAGCCGTGATGATGACGGCCAAATGACTTAGAGCAGATTAGCGAGATCTCAGCTTTTCCATCTGATGAGAACTGAAATTGAACTTGATAGAGTGTCACAGCAGGAGGCGGAGAAAAGGAAGATCAGCTCACATCAGAGAACTGGTCTACGGGTTCACACACACTCATGATTTGATTTAAGTGATGCAGTGGTAGCTCAGTGGTTAAAGGCTCTGGATTACTGATCAGAAGGTCAGGAGTTCAAGCCCCAGCACTGCCAAGCTACCACTGTTGGGCCCTCGGTCAAGGCAAGGCCCTCAATTGCTCAGTTGCTCTGGATAAGGGCGTCTGCCAAAAGCCATATAATGTAAACGGTGGCCTGTTTTCTGGTGGATTTAGGATGCATTTGGCCTGAAATCCTTGTGCATTATGTACTAAAATTATGTATGAGCCAAAAGATTTATACAGTACAATACTACAGTGTGTTCGCCAGCACCACGACGGTTGTGACTTCATCAGTGGATGTTCCTCAACATCCACTTCTTCTCGGTTGGTCCACAACACGTCCAGGCTTTTGGAATTTGTTAATAAGTTTGGCAACAGTGTCATGTGTGATGTGCTTGCCATGTTTGATGTTAAAGTCCATCGCATCCTAGCGAATGACAATATATATATATATATATATATATATATATATATATATATATATATATATATATATATATATATATATATATATATGTGTATATATATACACACACACACACACACACACATTTTGTTAAAAGAGTTAAATTCCCCTATGTATGGAGACTTTCAAGACACCTGTATAACCTGTGTACTAGGTAACACGCGAAGCAGTCCATACAAGAGTTCACAGAATTTTTTTTCATGATTGTACCGGCCAAAAATGCTTGATTTTGCTGCAGCTGTTTTCAAAATTTGCGATGCAATTTGTGTCGGTTTTTTTTTTTTTTGTGCTTTTTTGGGAGGAAAACGACTTGAAATGGTGAAATTGCATCGCAGTGATGCTTGCTGGTAAACAAGACCTTTTATCTGTACTCATGTTTCAGGCACGTGAATCGAAGAGGGCTTTGACTGAATGCGTCTTGGCCCAAATCTGCGAAAAATCTGCTGTAGTTTTGAAAAATAGTTTCCCTCCAGCAATCGCAAAAAAATCCTGGAGGGACTGACAAAGTATGCTTCTCCCCATCGAGCGTGTGATCATTGAAACATTGAGAAATCAGAGCAAAATAAAAGGTATTAGATATTAAAAGTGACCACATATTCAGCCAGTTTACGGTATAATTCTCTCCTCCTTCCAAATCTGGGTGTAAATGTGTGCCAGGTGTTTTAACTAGAGCCAGTCTTGCCAAGTCTTCACACAGAGGTTGGCACTGCAAAAATGCTGTGTGTGTTATTGTTTGTTTGTTTTTCGCTCTGCTTTACAGTTACCTTACCTGTTATTACACCACACCGCTGCTAGATTGTAGATTCCGATTGGTCAGAAGGGGGTTGATTCGTTCATTTATTATTATTAATACACTTAATTGTGCTTTTCAGTGACCCAAAGTTAACACGGAGAATTAAACACAGATAAACACGAGCGAAGCAAAGGAGATGAATAATCATACTGTGTATGAATGTGAGAAAACAGAAGAAAACAGAAACTAGAACGAACTTGTAGAAGTATTGAAAAGGCTCCATCAGCGAAGCTGTGAAGGTTGTAAGGAGGCACGGAAAGCATTAATGTTCTATGACAGCACGCCTGGCTGTAGATCAATATTCTCTCATATTATACATTATAGTTTCTCTTCCCTGGTGGTCCTGCAGCTAAGGAGCCCATGTTCTCACTGCCATGGCCTGGGTTCGATTCCTGGGCAGGCAACCGATCTAGCCTCAGGGTTGCACCAAGTGCCGGTCCCAAGCCTGGATAAAAAATGAGAGGGTTGCATCAAGAAGGGCTTCCGGTATAAAACCTGTGCCAAATGATCCACTGTTGCGACCCCTAACTGGAGCAGCTGAAAGAACAACAGCAACTCTATGTTATCATTTCTATAGTAACAACACTAATAATATACAGTAACGCATATATATATATATATATATATATATATATATATATATATATATATATATATATATATATATATATATATATATATATGCATAATATAGTGTAATGATGTTTACTGTAAGGAGATGGAAGGAGTCTCCAGTGTCAGTCCTCTGAGGTAAAAGCTGTAACTTTTCATACGAGAGATCATTTTCTCTGTAACATGACGAGCTGCTTTTTTTTTTTTCTTATTAACTTTAAAAGACAAAAAAGACATCGTGAAGGAACAATTCTTTATAGCTGCTAAGTAAAAGGGACTAATTTCTTGTTTACTTTTTACATTATATATTAAACTACAAAGTAATAACATGCATTTTGTTCTTTTAATAAATAATAATAATAATAATAATAATAATAATAATAATAATAATGATAATAATAATAATAAAAACAATTATCGTGGCAATTTGTGTGGTATAAGGAAAGAAAACACTTCAGGACATGCTGTTAGTATATGGAAATCAACTTCAGTATGGTTAACAGTAACTCTGCTTTCTTTGAGCCACATCACGCCACACCATCGTTGATTATTTTCCTACAACAGCACTCCCTGAAGTGTCTTATTCCTTACTTATATCATTTTTATCAGTCATCACAATCAGTGAACATGGACAAATCATGAAATTCAGCATTAATACACCATCAGTAACATTAACAAAGTTAAAGCTTACAGCATGTTAAGCGATTTAAAAAAAAAAAAAATAAATTAAAAATCCATAATAAATAAGCCAAATAATCGACAAAACCCAATATTCGTCTTATCGTTGATTGAAACGAAAACACAATGGCGGACATAAACGACACCACTGCTGAATTCAGAACTAAGGCTGAAAAGCGTGTTTTAATATTTACACCAGAGTTCAGAAACATATCAACATTTACGAACCTGCTACGGTATAATTCAATTCTTGCTCATTTCCATGGATTTATTTGAAAACACCTGGCAATTACCATGTTTAACCTCGTCTGTTACTTTGTTAACATCACGCATGGTTTATTAATGCCGAATAAATTCATGGTTTGTTCATGTCAACTAATGCAATAAACAATGTTCATTAAGAGAACTCCAATGTAAAATGTGTTTCCATTGTCTGGACCTATTTATGTTATGCTACACGTTGTATCTCTCTATTTATTTCTGTTGTATTCCTTTCTCTTCCTCTTGCTCAATCTGCTTTGTATTCATAGTGCCATTATTTTTGTGCACTGGGTTTTGTATGGCTGTTGCGACGAAGCATTTTCCCCATACAGGATCAATAAAATATCTATCCGAGTGCGTTTTGTTCTCATACAGCTTGTCCGGCTCTTGTCCGCTGGAGTGGGTTGGTCGCACAAATGGTAGCACATACATCATAGCAAAACACATCCATTTATTACTTACTGTCACTTACATCTAAATAAGACTTTCAACAAACTACGGTGTGGTACATGAGCCATTCAGTTAATGCAAACTTAGTTCATTGTATATATTTCTACCATAAGGAACTTAGGTTTTTCCTCTCATTTAGTCCCAAGCCTGGAGTTGACTTGCCCTTGGGTTGAAGGATAAACTAACCCGAACACTCATTTGTTAATTCATATGTTTATATAATACATAAACAAGCAGTGTCTCTGTATAAGATAACTCCTATGCAGCTTCTCAATAGCATTTATGTCTGAGGTCTGAATACCGATGTGCATAGTTCTCACTACACACACTGGACTCAACTCTCTATATTGCTTTTTGCAGACTAGCGGATGTGTAAAGCATTATTTTATCACTGGCGATAAAATATTATTCGTTTTAATGTCATTGTTTTTGTAGATATGAGGTTGCCATAGCACATGGTAGCATACTGTAGTGTCCTCTTTTTTTTTTACATTATACCACAACATGGTTGAATTCTTGAATCTGTTTTTTTGTTTGTTTGTTTGTTTGTTTGTTTTGTTGTTGTTTTTTGTTAGAAGACATTCATTTGCCGTTTATGGAAGGAGACTTGGTTGTTAGCGCTTTCAACACGTCATGGTGCTTTGTAAAGATTCCTAGCACAGGAAAGTACAGGGAAAGGACAGAGGCGTTTATGCTTTCTGGTTTCTCGGTAAAAGGACAAGCTGCATTTTTTTGAGAGAGCGAAGGAGAGAGAAAAGCGTTATAATGTGAATAAGAACAGGAACTTGTCTCTCGGATGTTCCACAAACCGTTTAAATGTGTGATGCGTCATTCATTCATTCATTAATAAATGAAACATTGCAAAGCATTGTTGTCAAATCGCTGTGGTGTAAGTAGAGTAACACACTCCAGACCATGGTGTTATACAAAAATAATCCACTTCAGTCTCAATTCATATCGGGCTGTATCACATTAACAACCCCACCCCACCCCCTGCATGGATTTTTTGTATTAACATGTGGTCTGTCGTGTTTTATTCCTTACTCGCTTCGTGCATTAATAGATGGTCCCAGATATAATTTGTGGGATGAGATTAGGTGGTGTTTTATGCTGTCTCTTCATAGGGGTCGGGCATAATGTGGACTTTTTGGCCTTCTAGGGTCTTCAAGAAAGAGGAGGAAATATCAAAACATTAAAAATAAAAAATAAAAATGATACGGACTAGGAAATAAGCAGTACAAAATACATTTAAAACCATTAAACATGAAGAGAACAATAAAAATACATCATGGCAAAGCGGTAGAATATGTCAGAGATCACGGCAATAGCGTAAACTTAATTGCCTAGTCTTCTTTAAAGCAGTTATAACAAGGTGAGATTTTGGTGTATTTTTTTCAGGCTTTAATGGCAATTGCGATTTATTTATTTATTCATATTTTATTAACCCTCTATTGCAGGAATTATTACATTTACATCAAAACAATGGATTAATAATATATATATATATATATATATATATATATATATATATATATATATATATATATATATATATATACACATACATTAATCATTTCCAAAAAAAATAATATTGGAAAAATTTTGAAGAAAAAAAAAATATATATTGGGTGCGCAGTGTTCAGTGTGCAATGGTGGAAAGTATCGTGTAGTCAAAAATAACACAAAATATGTATGGGATTACATACAAGTCCAGTTATTGCATTTTCCAGACTATAATTTGCAGAGTTTTTTTTTTTTTTTTTTTTTTACCTAGTAAGCATAAAAGTAAAAGTTATATCTTCTAGAAAGGAATTACAGTTGTATAAAGTATAAGGATGGATTTGTTGTATTATTGCCTATCAAAAAGTTGTAGATAAATGAATTGTTGCCACATGGCAACACCGTGCGTTAAAGGGAGTAAACAGGAAGCCAGTGCAATGTATACACAGTAAGAGTTACAGCTTTACACCACTGTTACAGAACTCTGACACTGGAGACTTCCTCCATAAATGTTAGATGAACATCTTACAGAAAACAGACAGTTGATGTGGAGCATCCGCCATACAGAACGATCCCTGTGTGAGCCGTTACTACAAAAAAGATAACAGATTAGAATGAGCACGTATAAAGCAAAATATAATATAAACATTGTTCTGAATTGCAGCTGCACTAATGTCAGAGCTGCTGTTATAGAAAATGAATCAACACCTTCTGAATTTCCTTTGCATTCTCATGTGTTTCATATTTCCTTTGAGTAGATATCAAAAGTGATTGAAACCCCGTCATCATCACAAGCACTATATTGCATTCTTTATGTTGTATTACGCATTATTAGCACATCGCTCGTCTAGTCACTTAGCGATTATCTTCTGCCCTTGTCAGCTTTTATGTGAACTAAAGCTCTGTTGGCATTACAGAGCTTGGAAAGAGAGAGAGAGAGAGAGAGAGAGAGAGAGAGAGAGAGAGAGAGAGAGAGAGAGAGAGAGAGAGAGAGAGTGTCACAAAGCTGACTGAAGAGAACATAATTTACAGACACATGGGTGCGATGAAGTATGTGTGTGTGGGTGTGTGTTAGTAAAGGCCTGATCAAATGAACCGGAATCGATCCGTCCGTGTGTGTCTTGTATGGAAGAAAGAAGGCCTGGACTGATGGAGAAAGGAACTTGGTGTACAAGTCAAAATATCACATACATCACGCGCAGACCTGAATCACGCGGCTGCCCTCGTTCATCCCCATGCGTGTAGACGGCTCTCTGAATTGAATATTGATTTACAAAGGCAGGACAGCGTGTTGGTCTGATCACAGCCATGCATCTAGCTCTGAGAGTGCCTTCGGATGGGTCATGTGAACTTCTCAAGGACAGCGTCATGACTTGGCAACTATGAAAGCAAACTTTTATTAAGTATTTGCAAAAGAACTGAAAAGGAACAAATGAAAGAATCCCATCAATTTCCTGCCTCAAGGATCCTCCATGTTTGCCGTGCAAGCTTGTGAATGTCATTTCTGACAGATGTACAGTATATACACATACTGCGGTTATGAGTGAAGACATAGACTCAGTAATTAAACCACTCAAGTCCCAAGTGCATTGTTCATTAAAGGCTGAATGCTCGTTAAACTAATTAAACACCATTTATGAAAATCAGGATTGATTGGGTTAAGAGCTTGCACCTGTCACAATCAACAAGGCTTCTGGAGGAGAAGAGATCGACAGGAGAGACACAGGGACTGATATATTTCATGCCTTGGTCAGTTCCAGGTTAGAGAATACAGGTAACATATTACTTTCTGGTATTCCAATAGATGTTATTAGTAAACTCCAATATGTACAAACTGCGTTGTGTGTACTCTCTCGCTCACACACACACACACAAATCCCCCATAACAACAAGTTTTCCAAAATAGGAAGATTGCGTGTGACAAGCCCTGCTTTATGTCTTATTAACTTGGAGAGAGAGATAAATAGAGGCTGGTGAGGGTACAACTTTTTTTTTTTTACAGCTGCTATAGCATAAGTGATAACTTCACTAATGATTCATGGACTTTATAATTCATTAATTCATTAATTACAACTATAAAAGTATCAAATGTGTCGTTATTTAATGAATAAAATAAGTAGACATCAAATACCCTTAAAATATACTTCATACAGAATGTTCTTGACGTTTGACCTTGTTGTGACCTTGAGCCTGTTTGGCTCGATTTCAAAAATCTAAGCAGTTTATCTGCTGATTATAATGATAATTCCATAGAAATTCTACAAACATTTAAATACCCGTTCTCGAGGTATCATGCTAACAAGATAACATAATAAATGTAATCAATGGCAAACTGCCGTTGTATACAGTAAGAGGAATAAAGCACTTCAGGATGTGCTGTGATTAGTAAATAATCAACTCTGCATTATTTTGTGTCGCGCTACTTAAAAAAAAAAAAAAAAAAACTTTTTTTTTTTTTTCTTAAATGATAATGATGTACTTTTTTTCAATGTCAATTCATTCATTTGTTTTCCTCTCGCGTTTTTTTTTTTTTTTTTTTTAATGGAAATTGAGGTGATGGAGGCATTGAAGGTCAATCCAGACTTCTATATTTCCAGCCACAGATTCCCAGCACCTCCTGGGGGATCCAAGAATGTGAGATATAATGTATGCAGCGGGTCTAAGGTTGTCCTGTGGTCTCCATCCAGTGGGACGTGCCTGATACAGCTCTCCCAGGAGTCGACCAGTGAGGTAGCCAAACCACAGAGGATTTACTCCACTTACACTCCCAGATTGTCGAGCTTCTCAGTCTATTACGGATAGTAAGTCCAGCAATCCTGCAGAGGAACCACATTTCTACTGCGTGTACTGCTGACCTTATTCTTTCACTCACACAATTCTCATGACCATAGGCAAGCATAGGTTTGCAGACTGACAGAGAGCTTCATCTACAAATTGAGCGTCTGCTATACCACATGGTGCAGAAGTTGTAACTCTATCCTTTTGTCAATCTTGCACTGTATACATGTCAACTATATCTACGTACAGTGTTATCACAGAATATAAAAAGGGTCAATGTATTATTCATTGAATCATCTTCAGTAAGTCCTTCAGTAAGGGTTGTGGTGGATCTGGACGCAGGAACCCTAGACGCAACCTGGGATAGGATGCCAGTCCATCACAGAGTACCATGCAGACACAAATTAACACCTAGGCACAATTAAGCACAGACAATCCACCTACTAGTACATTTTATTTTGGGTATTTAGAGCATACAGAACTGCACACAGAAAGTAATCCAAGCCCTGGATCACACCAGGACCCCTGGAGCTGGGAGATGGCAATGCTGCAAACTATCCCATTGTGCCATTGATATATTAACCAGTAATATATTATACTATATTTGTTTTTCATGAGTAATACTTTGTAACAGGGTAGCATGTTTGCATGATATCACTTGCTATATTGAGGCACAATCTTTAAACATAGCTGCAAGCAGCAATAGCGGTTCCTCCTTAAGATTGCAGACGATTTCAAAATTGACATGGTAGAGAAATGTATCCCACAGATACAACGTTTAAACGCATTTGGATCAGTGGCAGGTTTTACGTTATTTTCCGTAGTTTTCCACAAATAATCATTGTAGAGAAAAATCCATCACGAGGACATTATGGGTTCTTGAGACATTTCTGTTCCCCAAGAGCAACAAGGCACGCATAACAACTTTTTTTTTTTTTGGTGGGGGCGAAATGCCAACATTTTGAATGTGTCGACTTTGGCCTGTAGCATCCCCTATACTCTGTTTCTGCCCATGCTTTCAGAGAAGTGTAAGTCTAGTCTCTAGTTTCAGTGTGCCACAGTAGAACAAAATGAACCAAAATTGATGAAATTGACCAAGCATCATGGTTCTGGAGAAGAAGACTTACTGTTTCTGTTAGCATTAGCTGTGGCCAAATCAGCCACAGACTGTCTGCCTAATAGACAGTCAGCCTACCCTTGCCAGCAAACCATGGATGTGTTTACCGGGCCTGAGGAGTCAGTGAGAATTTTGGAGCACGTGCGGACTGTGGAGGGAGTGAGACATTGACATTGCATTTAGCCAAGCATGCATATTTCATATATTCACGATAAATCTATTTTTCATCTTGCTTTTACCCATTTCTCAGATTTGTTACTCAATGTTCTCAAGAGTCTTCATTTGAACCGGTGACTGAATCGGAGTATCCGTTTTTGTGACTGCCGGATGTGTAAAGCATTATTTTATCATTAGCGATAAATTATTATTCCTTTTAATGTAATTGCTTTTGGAGATATAAGGTTGCCATCGCACATGATAGCATACTGTAGTGTCCTCTTTGTGTGTGGCACAGATCAAGTCATTAGGTTAATGTTCCATCAACTTATGGACACAAGAAATATGTGCAACAGTTGTCAATACCAATATGATAGAAAAATATGTATCCCACCCTATAGAAAGACATGTATCCCACATGTACAGTATGTACCACAGTTCAAGTCAATCGAACCTACAGTTCATGAAGGGAAGATTTTTGTACTTTTGGAAAGTCTATCATGGCAGACTTAATGGATCCCAATGTATTTTTTGTTCCACATGAGAAATAAGGCATGTATACCAATTTTCAGACATTTTGGACTTATCGGGAGGAGGGAAAATCACATAGAAATTTGGGCATGGGTTGTAGCACCAGCTATGGGCTCATGTGGGTCATTTGTCATGTGGGAGTTAGTTGCGGCCTGTAGTATCAATGTGCCAAATTTCAAAACTTTTTACCATTCAGATCATGAGTTACTGGGCACTTTAGGGAGATAAGGAGAATAATAATAAAAGAAGAGGAAGAAGAAGAAGAAGAAGAAGAAGAAGAAGAAGAAGAATAGGTTTCCTCCTGACGGAGGAATCCTAAATATAAAGCTAGTTATGTAGTTTTAGAGGTTTAATTAAAACTGGTTTGATTCCACAACTTCACTGCTTAGTCCATGAATACCTCTGTACTCTGCTTCCAGATAAAAACTTAGATCTTCAGTGCCAAACCGAGTACTTCGTGCCTTGCCCTCTGGGCCCTTTGCTAATTTTCACTGTCCAATGTGAAGCATAGAAACAGCACAAACAAGGGTGGAAAAACAACAACTTTTCTATAATTAAACATCAAGGCTGCGGAAGGCACTAATCCCCGCGACCCAGGCAAGTCTACCCTGCCAAAAGCATTTACACTTTCATTAAAGAGATTAGTCGAGTGGAACAGAAGCGTTTAGAGTGCCAGCACCAACGCAGAAGGGGAACCTGTGGCTGCCGGCTCTCTCGCCTCGGCTGCCATTTAATTAGGGCACTATGAGGGGGCGTCTGAATATATCCATATATTAACAGTCAAGGGCCCTCGTCTTTAGGCAAGCCGGTTTTATTGAAATACTGCACCGACGAAAAATGGTGTGCGTTACATCTTTAGCTGTTAGAGATCGAACACCCTGCCGAGTTAATTTCTAGCTCTAATCTAATCTAACACATCTGACTCTAATATTCAGATGGTGCAGAAAAACCTGTTCAATTCTATTAGCTGTGTTAGATCAGGGCTGAGGAAGTGGTGGGTCTTTAGAAGGAAGGTAATGGACATTAGATAAGTGCCTACAAAAATAAATCAGGAAAGCATGAACGTGAAGAATGGAGAGATTTTTCTCAGAATGAGGAGAGATGCTGTGAAAAAGTATTTGCCCCATCCTGATTTATTCTGCATTGTATATATCTCATACTAAATAGTTTAAGATCTTCATATGAAATACAGCAAAAACAAAGGAAACCTCAGTAAACAAACAATACCTATCACCAATGTGACAAACTAATTGCCCCCTTAAACTTAAAATCTGTTTGTGCCACCTTTAGCAGCAATAACTGCACTTCCCATAACTGGAGATCAGTCTTTCACTTACTTCTAGGACTAGGACTTACTCCTAGGCTTTGGATCATTGTCTTGCTGCATAATCCAGTTGCGCTTGAGGTTCAACTTATGGACTGAAGACCGGACATTCTCTTTTTCTGGTTTTCTGTTATAGAGCAGAATTCGTGTTTTCCTCAATTATTGCAAAGCATCCCCACACAATCACACCTCCACCACCATGCTTGACCATAGGTATGATGTTCTTTTTGTGGAATTTATGCCAGATGTTACAGGACCTTTGTCTTCCAAACAGGTCCACTTTTGACTTATTAGTCCACAGAACATTCTCCCAGAATTTTGAGTATCATCAAGGTGTGTTTTGAGAAAAAGCCTTGATGTTCTTCTGGGTTAGCAGTGGTTTTCGCCTCGCCACTCTTCCATGGACGCCATTTTTGCCCAGTGTCTTTCTGATAGTGGAGTCATGAACAGTGACCTTAATTGATGCAAGATAGGCCTGTAGTTCCATTGATGTTGTCCTAGGATCTTTTGTGACTTCCTGTATCAGTAGTAGCTGTGCTGGTGGAGGAATTTTGGAAGGTCGGCCACTTCTGGGAAGATGTGCCGAGTTTTTCACTGTGGTCTTTTGGAGTCCTAGAGCCTTTGAAATAGCTTTCCAACCTTTCACAGATGAACGGTTGGAAGACAAACCCTTCCCAGATTGTATTTCAATCACCTTCTTCCTCATCATTTCTGGAATTTCTTTCAACTTTGGCGTAGTGTGTTACTGGGTAAGCCAACTTCATGCTGTTGAAAAAGTTCTATTTAAGTGTTGATTTGATTGAACAGGGCTTGCAGTAATCAAGCCTGGTTGTGTCTAGTCCAGCTGGACTCCATTATGAATGCAGTTTCATAGATTTGGGGAATTAGTAACTACGGGGGCAAATGCATTTTCACACAGACGCACTTTGTATTGGATAACTGTTTTGCGTTAATAAATAACATCATCATTTAAAAACTGTATTTTATGTATATTCAGGTTGCCTTCAGGTTCACAAATTCACACACACACACACTCACACACCAACGGTAGCAGAGCTGCCATGCAAGGCGCTAACTTGCCATCGGGAGCAACTTGGGGTACAGTGTCTTGCCCAAGGACACTTCGACACGTGGAATCACGTGGGCCGGGAATCGAACCTCCAACCCTACGATCAGTGGACAACTAACCCATTAAGTGCATTATGGATAGTCAGTACCTCATAAGGTGCAGCTTGGGCAGTAATCTTTTGTAGTGCATTATGAGATCATATTCGGTTTATGAATTACAATTACAATTTCTGACAGCAGAGGTACTGTATACATTTATTTATGCATCTATTTTTTGCTTCATTTATTCATTGATATTTGGCTCATTTCAAGCAAGTGTAAATGGCATAGAGCTAAGCATTCTGGCATCGCTGTCCCTGTTCGATCCTTGCTTGAACTCTTGCCGTACTAATGAGCAGACTGGTGTCACTGTGCAGTGGCCATAAAACTAGCTGTGTCCTTTGCAGTAAGTGTGCTATTGATTACTCCAGCATAAGAAACGCTCACCAGAAATCCAGTCCATTAAAAGCCAAGCAGCAGCAGGACTCTTTAATAAGGACCAGCGATGGAGAACGGCTTGTCCACTTCGCTAATAAATACTATGTCACTTTGCTGAATTTACACTGGTTTATTTGCAGTATAAAACCAATAATATCCTGGGGTCCTGGTGCATGTCTTTAAAGAGGTGATCAACCTTACATGGTTGAGAGAACGTCACCTTGAAGACTCCTTTCTCCTAGATGAAGATGGTTATTTAAGGAAAGGAAACATCACTGCTTTGCTGGAGGTTCAGGATGCAGGACGGTGATGCGTAAGGCTTTTGCGAGGGCTTCTGATTTGACTTTCTTCTCTTTTCAGCCATGTTTTCAAACCATGGAAATAACCGCAGTTCTTTTTGAATAGTTGGTACATACTGTGCGAAACTTTACCAAAATTTACACCCCAATGTTGTTGAATTCTCAAATCTGACTGGCTTTATATTAATATACTTATTCTGATACGTTATTGTTTCTGTAGTAAAAACGTACACACAGACCTTTAGGACAGACGTCCCAAATAAAAGGGTATAAAAAAAAAAAATTGTAATCATTGATAAGGTGAACTTTTCTATGAGGAAATGTTCATTTAATAGTTTTGGAAGGAGCCTAAAGATATAAAGCTAGAACTTGAGATTTTCCAATGCAGTCCTAATGGGTCTGAGCTTTGATCTAAGAGACAGACGTGTAGAAGTTTTGGAGGATCGAGGTCAAATTGAAAGATAAAACGATAGCGTTCTTGAAGATCTCTATTATGGACACAATAAAAACATGGACTCGAGAATGACAGGCGCAAGATGAGGAACATTCGTTAGCGTCTGAGAGAACAGGCACCGGGGTTAGCACGTTCGCCTCACACCTCCAGGATCTGGGGTTTGAGTCCCGCTGGGGCCACGTGTGTGTTCGGAGTTTGCATGTTGTTTTTGTTTTTTTTAAGCACTGTGTTGTTGAATTCTGGATTCTGATTGGTCAGAAGGTGTTGATTACTTTTCTCTGGCAGTAGTTCACCTGCGAATCACAGGTTTATATTAATGCGCTCACGTTTCTATAGCAACAACTTAGATTAAATTTACTAGAACTTGTACGGTTCGATTGGGGGTTTGATTCCCACCGTGGCCCTGTGTGTGCGGAGTTTCCATGTTCTCCCCGTGCTGTGGGGGTTTCCTCCGGGTGCTCCGGTTTCTTCCTCCAGTCCAAAGACATGCATGGTAGGCTGATTGGCATGTCTAAAGTATGCCATAGTGTGTGAGTGTGTATGTGATTGTGCCATGCGATGGATTGGCACCCTGTCCAGGGTGTACCCCGCCTTGTACCCGATGTTGCCTGGGATAGGCTCCAGGTTTCCCCGTGACCCTGAAAAGGAGTAAGCGGTAGAAGATGGATGGATGGATGGATAATCCACAGCTGATTATGAACAAGAAGAAAATATAGTGAGTCACATTACACAAACATCAATATTTTACTTGATGGTCTCTAAAGACCAATGAATGCACTGTATGATTGAGTGGGTTTTATTTTGGTGACAGTCAAGACACAACAGGTATCTTTTATGGTCAGGGAAAGCAAAGTATTTAGATGCAACACATTTCAGCTAATCATCCTTAATTAAATTATTTAAGTATATCAGTAATAGCACATCTCTTCTTTGACATCAGTCTTGTGTGACCTGTTACTGTTTCAAGCTAAGTGAGATAAATCAGCTGCCTGCACTTTACATTCACACGGACGTGTTCTCATGCTATCCCGACAGAAATCAGCTGTTCTGGCTAAGAAATCGGGAGAGCAGTTCAGCGGAGGATCACCAGAAATGATAATTACCTAGATATTATGGACAGTTGTTCCTTCAGGGAACAAATCTTTGATTTTTTCACAGCTTTTTCTTTCTGGCTTATTTCAAGTTCATGTTATCACATAATTATCCTTAATCGTATAAAACCCCAATTCCGAAAAAGTTGGGACAGTATGGAAAACCCCCCCCCCCCCCCCCCCCCAAAAAAAAAAAAATCATGTGAAAAATCAATTCACTGTTGGCTCGAATTTAGCCTATTACCCAAAAACATTTAAAATTCAACTTAGAAGCCAATACTCACATCTACCTCTGAGACCAGTTGGAGATAGAAAAAATACACCAGCCGTGAGTGAGAAGAAGCAAGGGTCCAGCTTTATTGTTCCATTCCACCACACGAGATCCACACCGATGAGAATTCTCAAAAGTGATCCCCCATACCCTGAGCCTAAGCTCCAGTATTTATACTGTATTTACACACTAGATAACCCATAGGTTTCCAGAAAAGGCCTATTTCACTTACCCATAGAATTGAAACCAGGGGTTTTACTTTACACATAAAATCAGAACTCAGGCATTTCCAACAACCCAGGAAACAAAAACCCAGTGTTTCTATTTACCCAGGTTTTCAAAAACCAGGGTTCTCTTTTACCTAGGTCTTCAAAAACCAGGGTTCTCCCTTACCTAGGTCTTCAGAAACCAAGATTCCCATTTCCCTAGGTAATAAAAATGACGTAAGCAAGACGACTAAACAACCGGGAGGGACCTTGGTCTTATCGTTATCTCGAGGGGGGGGGGGGGGGGGGGCAGCCACCCTTATAACTGGCTTTCTTCATGGTTCTCTAAAAATTAAGGCTTTCCTTGCGAGACGAGAATCTTCACCATCTGAATCATGAGTAAGTTATATTTTCCTTTTTTCCCCGTACTTCTCATTTATAATTTATTTTCATATTTGCACTATATTTCTTAGTTTATATATATTTATACTACTTGAAAAGCGGTTTACTGTACTTCCAACTTCTTAATATCATTACAGTTCTACTGTCCTGCATATCCTACAATTCTGTTTTTCATAGAGTTTCTCTATTACTATAAGATTCTATTAAAGTTATTCATGTGTGTGTATGAGAAAGATAGAGTGTGTGCGTATGTTGTGTCTACTTGCCCGCCCTTGACTGTACGAGCATGTGTGTGTGTGTGTGTGTGTGTGTGTGTATGTTTTAGCACTCCTCAGCTCGTACACTTCTTTCGACTATTTCGACTAATAACCCATAAAGATCTTTAAAGTGTTTTACCAATTTATCCACTTCTGACTAAAACCGCTTCTGTATGTCTAGGTGCCGGTGCCCGTCGTCAGTACCTGGATCTGGATCTGGACCTCCCTTATGTTTATTTTATGACATTTTTTATCCACAACATCACCCTGTAGTATATGGAAAACACATTATTGACACATTATTTGATGTTTTACTTTGTGAATTGAATTTATTTATTTATTTTTTTAAGATACACTCATTTCACATCTGATGACCGCAACACACTCCAAAAAAGTTGGGACAGTCGACTGGTTACCACTGTGTAACATCACCTTTTCTTTTAATAACACTTATTAAGCATTTGGGCGCTGAGTGAAGACGCCAGTTGGTTAAGTTTAGAAAGCGGAATTTTCCCCCCAGTCATCCGTTATGCATTTCTTCAACTGTGCAACTGTACGCATAATCTTTTCAAAAAAAATTTGAGATGCACCTTTATTAAAAGTACAAAAGATGTCCACTATATGATACCAGCCCAGTGGAAAGAAATTGAAACAGAGAAGGATTGACAGTTTTAAGGCTGCAGAAAGATATCTTGTTTTTACGGAAGGCATTGGGAGCAGAAGTCTGGCATTGAATTCAATAAGCCTACAGTGTGAAATACCACTCTGACATCCAAGAACCGATGCAACCTAATAAGAGTGCATGGGAGAATGGACATGCTGTTATTAAAAACTGAAACATAAATTTGCTAAAGCTTACAGCAATACATTTGTGTTATAGGAGCTATAAACATCACTCCCTCACCAGCCTCTCTTTTTACTCTCTGGTAAAAAGTTAATAAGACCAAAAAATTATGCAGCATGAAAAGCACAAAGTACAAAACTATATAAAGTACACACTCCTCTGTCCTGAAGGCTTTTATCATATAGAAAAACTTACTGACAAAGCGCTGCCACTGGAGACTCCTTCTATAAAGATATTCTTATAGAGGGGCGCACGGTGGCTTAGTGGTTAGCACGTGTATGAATGGGTGTGTGAATGTGTGAGTGATTGTGCCCTGCGATGGATTGGCACCCTGTCCAGGGTGTACCCCGCCTTGTGCCCGATGCTCCCTGGGATAGGCTCCAGGTTTCCCCGTGACCCTGAAGGAAGGATAAGCAGTATAGAAGATGGATGGATGGATGGATTCTTATAGAAAACTTCCACATCAATTATACAACTTTTATTTCTCGCTAAATAACAGTATATTTTTAATCTGATCATTATTAGTCTCGGACCATGCAAACCCATGTGAGTTAGCTGTTACTATATCAATGCTAATCTAATATATGGGTATTAATGTAAACAATATACATATAAACCATATGATATAAATTCACCGTCACAATGTTTTTATTTCTTACAGTGTTCTGTAGACTGTTAAAGAATGAATTAGTGGGATTTGTTTTAAACGGACACTGCAGTTATGCATTCAGAAGTGAGCGGGTATTCCTCGAACAGAGAAGGGAGGACTGATGGGAAAGGTGAAAAGTGTGAGGGAAAAAATCACACGCACACACTCATTCACGTAGAACTCATCCAAGGCCTCTTCACATCTATCTCTTCGTCTCTTCACCTTGAACCTGCAGGTCAGAAGCAGACACAGAGAGAGGAACAGGGGGAAAATATTACCCTGGCAGGATAAGGTAAACAACACTTCATTTCATGACTGGATGTTTGCAAAACATTGCAAAAAAAAAAAAAAAATGAAATGAATATGAAGAAAATATGCTGCCAATAAACTCACAGATAAGAACAGAATGATTTCACACTCCCTTAAGCACTAACTGGAGAATATTAGATATCCCAGCGTCCAGATGCTCACTGCTGTACGAAAATGCACAAAATTCCTAGAAGCACTCAAATAGAAGTCAAATCAGGTAAAGTGCCAACATTAAGTCTAAGCCACAGGTGACATCTCTCCAGTGTGTAATAAGAGGAGAGGAATGACCGTTTTAACTACACTGATGTGTTTGCTATTCCTGTTGAGACCGAGGATAAATTGCGTGCTCAGCGCCATCACAGAGTTAATGGACGTCTATCAATCAAACATCAATGACACCAGTTAGAGTGAGTGGCAGCTGTAATAGGTTCTGTCTGCTGAAATCTAAAGTGCACTGGAATTGTGAAATCGTGGTAATTTCATAGCCAATGTATGCAGCCTGTCCAAAGTGAAGGTTATTCTCAGGGTATTTGCTTTAAATAGCGATGAGTCGATGGCACTTTTTTTTTTTCTTTCCGACACAAATTCCAAAATCTTGAGTATCATCTGATATCAATAACCATCTTTTTTTTTATTTGAAAACTATTAAGCTTTCAAATGATTTTTCAACTTAAGGAATACAGGATGGAGCTTCCAATCAATGTCTATAACTCGCTTTCTCCATTCGTTTCTGCATCAACCACCGTATCGTCAACAACATATAGCATAAAGCAGAAGCTGCCCAAAACTCCAGGATGAGTTCTCAGAGTTCTCCCCACTCTTCATGGAACGTATTTGAGAATGTGGTCTGCAGGGTACCATGGGGATGCAGCATGGAGTGATCCGTGGTTTCATTCCGAGCTTGGATTAATATCTCTTTGGAGGTTTGCATGTTCTTCCTCTGTAGGCTTCCTCTATGCTTTCTGGTTTTCCTCCCACCTCCCAAAACATGCTGGTAGGTGGACTGGCTATGCTAAATTGTCCATAGGTATGAATGAGTGTGTGAATGCAATGTAAGGTGGACATCCAGAGTGTATTTCAATGTTTCCAGGGTGAGCTCTGGATCCACAGAGACCCTGACCAGGAGTAAGTAGTCACTGAAAATGTGAATGAACTCTGTATTCACAAACTCATCAAATGAGCATTAATAAAAGAAGCTGGCAATTACTTTCTTTCCAAAGCTGCACTCTGTGACCTGCCTAGAAACTGTTCTGAGAATATTATGTTTATTATGCAAAGACTAAATATCCTCCGGTGTCCTGAGATTCCTGGTCTTTGTGCGGCTGAAATAGACAAATAAGGATTTGACAGGAAAGGATATAGATTTGCACTTAAGATTGACTTTAGCTGATAAAACTGGTAACATGCTTTGAGGAATTAAGCACTCCAGAGGCTCATCATCAGCACATTTGCTGTCACAGGATCAGTGCTCAGCATGTTTGATGATACATAACCAACTGGTTTACCAAAATCACAAGCACCACCTGCAAAAAGCCCATTTGAACAAATAAAAATCTCCGTCTCCCATATTTCACCGAAGCAAATGGGGTTCCAGGGGCAGTGAATTGAAAATGGATGGGCTGACATTAAAACCCACCTTGATAGGCAAATGAGCAATTAACCACCAGTTAGAGTTTTCACTTTGCATAAACCTGGACTCAGTTGATTTATAAACCTCATCTGGAATGATTAATGAGTCAACCATGTTGCTGCAGCAGTAATGTCCAGAATGAAATGCTTCATGAACAATTTGATAACGCATGGTGGGGGTAGGACATACCCATAATCAAATCCATAGTCAGTAGTCAAATCTTTAAATTCCCTCACAGTATCATGTTCTAGATAGGAAAGGTTTGGCACAGGTACTGTCTGTATTGAAAGCTGAGTTAGTCGTAGGAAATTAATATTGAAATGCTGGATTACTGGAACGTTTCATGGTGATCCACCAGACCAGATCTGCTGACTGGTAGCAGACTGACTGAAACAAAAATGGGAGCTTATGGCTGATATACCAACTGTAGAGATCAAAAAGGTATCGTTTTTTTACAAGTTCAAGAATGGTGTACCCTGATGAAAATGGTGAGATCAGTGGATTGCTGGAATAACTTGGTAAAGACAACAAACCAATCTTTACCCTGGTGTAGCAGGTGGAAGCCAGCGAAGCTGTGCTGTTCAGACTGGACTAGGTTAGTGTGTTGGGGCAACGCTGGATGGACACTATACTATCGAAGTCTGGTGAGCTTCACTTGTCAGGTACACAATATGCATCACTGTACAACACCAGTGCTTACAGGCTGTCCGTGTCGTGCTGTAAGGGGTAAAGTACATGACACAATGGGGCAGTTTCTCTACACAAAGAACATGATCTAGATCTACCCTAGACGGAACCATTACTGTGAATCTATCCAAAGTCCTCACTTTTATTCTGAGACTTAATGGGCGTGGTCACCAGATCTAAACCCAACTGAACACCTATGG